>NC_090921.1:587881163-588184206 GCF_040938575.1 Ambystoma mexicanum
GGTCTGGAGGGGGAATATTTATTGAGATAAAGTTGAAGATAACGGGGTCCCTGGACCCAGGCAGCCTTGTGGATGATGCAGAGGGATTTGAATTTAATCTGTGCAACAACCGGGAGCCAGTGAAGACTTTTTAGGGCAGGAGAGCTGCAGTCCCTGGTCCACACTTACCACTGATTCCAGTACTGGGACCATAGCATCCATTCAGCATCCATCATTATTGCAGTACTGGGACCCTGACTAGGACCTCAGAACCCGGTATTATTTCAGTACTGGGACTTTAGCTAGAGCTTCAGCGGCCAGCACTAGTCCAGTACTAGGACCTTACCTAGAGTGTCAGCACTCAGTATTATTCCAGTACCGGGACTGTGGCTAGCACCAAGTATTATTCCAGTACTGGAACCCTGGCTAGAGCTTCAGCACCCAGTATTATTCCAGTACTGGGGCCATGGCTAGAACCGCAGCACCTAGTATTAATCCAGTACTGGTACCCTGGCTGGAGCTTCAGCACTCACAATTATTCCAGTACTGGGACCCTGGCTAGAGTGTTTGCACCCGTTATTATTCCAGTACTGGGACCCTGGCTAGAGCTTCAGCACTCAATATTATTCCAGTACTGGGGCCATGGCTAGAACCGCAGCACCTACTATTAATCCAGTACTGGTACCCTGGCTAGAGCTTCAGCACTCACTATTATTCCAGTACTGGGACCCTGGCTAGAATGTTTGCACCCGTTATTATTCCAGTACTGGGACTGTGGTTAGAGCTTCAGCACCCTGCACTATTGCAGTACTGGTACCCTGGCTAGATCTATAGCACTCACTATTATTCCAGCACTGGGACCCTGGTTAAAGCTTCAGCACCCAGCACTATTCCATTAAGATGTTGCTCGTGTTAAGCACAGCGCTCATCATTAATCCATTACTGGGACCGTAGCTAGATCTTCAGCACCCAGCACTATTGCAGTACTGGGACCCTGGCTAGAGCTTCAACACCCAGTATTATTGCAGTACTGGGACCCTGGCTAGAGCTTCAGCACCCAGTATTATTCCAGTACTGGGACCCTAGCTTGAGCTGCAACACCCAATACTAATCAGAGGGATGAGTGGCAATACTGGGGTGCAACACACAGCAGTATTGTAGTACAATACTACTATCGCTAATAACAACAATGTTAACAATAATAATACACATATTATTTAGCATTACTATTATTAATAATAGTAATTACTACATGAATACTGCAACAACACGTATTACGATGCTCCTGGAGGTTCCCGGGGGCTGCAGGTCCAGTGGCTGCATAGTACCAGGATAGCCACGCCACCTGTGTGCTCCTGGAGATTCCCAGGGGCTGCAGGTCCAGCGGCTCCATAGCCCCAGGCTAGGCGCGCTGCCTGTGTGCTCCTTGAGGTTCCCGGGGGCTGCAGGTCCAGTGGCTGCATAGTCCCAGGATATGCGCGCCGCCTGTGTGCTCCTGGAGGTTCCCACAGGCTGCAGGTCCAGTGGCTGCATAGTACCAGGATAGCCACGCCACCTGTGTGCTCCTGGAGATTCCCAGGGGCTGCAGGTCCAGCGGCTGCATAGCCCCAGGCTAGGCGCGCTGCCTGTGTGCTCCTTGAGGTTCCCGGGGTCTGCCGGTCCAGTGGCTGCATAGTCCCAGGCTAGGCGCACCGCCTGTGTGCTCCTGGAGATTCCCATGGGCTGCAGGTCCAGTGGCTGCATAGTCCCAGGCTAGGCGCGCCGCCTTTGTGCTCCTTGAGGTTCCCACGGGCTGTAGGTCCAGTGGCTGCATAGTCCCAGGATGTGCACGCCGCCTGTGTGCTCCTGGAGGTTCCCACGGGCTGCAGGTCCAGTGGCTGCATAGTCCCAGGCTAGGCGCACCGCCTGTGTGCTCCTGGAGGTTCCCGGGGGCTGCAGGTCCAGTGGCTGCATAGTCCTGGGATAGGCACGCCACCTGTGTGCTCCTGGAGATTCCCAGGGGCTGCAGGTCCAGTGGCTGCATAGTCCCAGGATAGGCGCGCCGCCTTTGTGCTCCTTGAGGTTCCCGGGGGCTGCCGGTCCAGTGGCTGCATAGTCCCAGGATATGCGCGCCGCCTGTGTGCTCCTGGAGGTTCCCACGGGCTGCAGGTCCAGTGGCTGCATAGTCCCAGGCTAGGCGCACCGCCTGTGTGCTCCTGGAGGTTCCCACGGGCTGTAGGTCCAGTGGCTGCATAGTCCCAAGATATGCGCGCCGCCTGTGTGCTCCTGTAGGTTCCCACAGGCTGCAAGTCCAGTGGCTGCATAGTCCCAGGCTAGGCGCACCGCCTGTGTGCTCCTGGAGGTTCCCGGGGGCTGCAGGTCCAGTGGCTGCTTAGTCCCAGGATAGGCACGCCACCTGTGTGCTCCTGGAGATTCCCAGTGGCTGCAGGTCCAGTGGCTGCATAGCCCCAGGCTAGGCGCGCCGCCTGTGTGCTCCTTGAGGTTCCCGGGGGCTGCAGGTCCAGTGGCTGCATAGTCCCAGGATATGCGCGCCGCCTGTGTGCTCCTGGAGGTTCCCACGGGCTGCAGGTCCAGTGGCTGCATAGTCCCAGGTTAGGCGCGCTGCCTGTGTGCTCCTTGAGGTTCCCGGGGTCTGCCGGTCCAGTGGCTGCATAGTCCCAGGATAGGCGCGCCGCCTGTGTTCTCCTTGAGGTTCCCAGGGGCTGCAGGTCCAGTGGCTGCATAGTCCCAGGCTAGGCGCATCGCCTGTGTGCTCCTTGAGGTTCCCGGGGGCTGCAGGTCCAGTGGCTGCATAGTCCCAGGCTAGGCGCGCTGCCTGTGTGCTCCTTGAGGTTCCCGGGGGCTGCAGGTCCAGTGGTTGCATAGTCCCAGGCTAGGCGCGCCCTTCACCCACCGCTTAATCCTGATGCTCAGATACTGGAGTGGCTGCCGCGTGGAACCCCTACAAACTGACTACTATATGATGCTGACATATTGGGCAACACAGTGGAGACCAGCCCCCCCTGAACGCGCTTCCACAGGGAACAGGAGAAAAACCCGAAGATGTTTTGTTTTAGATGTTTGAACAGCCCCGAGGAACAGCACAGAGTTTGACAGAAAACAGATAAAATAGCGGAATTGCTGTACAGTGTAATCCTTCAATGCTCAGGTGGCTCTTCCAGTGAGCTTTATTAAGTTAGTACATCCATGAGGTCTTACATGGAGGACCCACTGGTGCCCCCCAGCCAGGTCCCATCTCTCCAACTGACTCATCCTCTCCGGAAGCGTGGGCTGGTTCATAGCACACGCATTCTATTGATGACCTCACACACACTTGACAGGTATCAGGTAATACCGTCCCCATAGAAAATGTCGCCGGGAAAAGTCATCGGTGACATTATATATGGTGACATTATGTACGGGGATGGGTTGCGGGGATGTCCCCTGCTCCCATTTAAAAAAAACAAACAGAAAAAGAGGGGTTGCAGGGCTGGCCCCCGCATGTTCAATGTTATAATGTCTCCACAAAAAACAGCTACTTTTTTGTCAGGTGATATTTTTGCGGAGACATAATTACATGGAACCCTCTGACGTCATACACATTGACATTCAGCAGCTCACACACAAACACCTGAGACAGATCTAAGACAGATACAAGAGGGAGCCTCTCAAGCATGAGATGCTACACACAGAACAGTGCAGCGTGTGTGGTTCCATTGCAATCTGAATGAAAGGATACTAGAATTGTTGGAGATGGTGTTTGGGAACGTGTTGTGGACAAGACTGGATTACACACTACAGAGTTCATTTTTCAACAGAACTCATATTGCCAATTTAGACACAGGGAAGAAGGGATTTTGCCATGATTTGCACCCTGTTTATTAGTCTTGGTTACTACTTTTGTCCATAAGCAGCACTTAGGATCCACCTAAAAGATGAAACTATAGGAAGGAGATGAAATGTGAGGAGGGAAAAACAGCTTGCAGGTATTGTATGGTTATTTACCCACCCATTCACTGCCCATGGCCAGGCTAATCTGTATGGCCATTCCCACCCACGACATGCCCCTCCCCACCCAAAATACATCCTCTTAGAATCTCCATGACATACCTCTCTCGAGCAGTGACATCAAGCTTTACGCTGTCCAGGACTTGTCAGTGTTATTTCGAAACATTATTTTGAGCGTTGATGTCTGGGTTGCAGGTGTAATTGTGTACTGGTGTAATAAAAATGTCTTAACCAAGAGTGCTTCAGCCACTTGATTTATTAGTAGTATGTGTACGGTAAAGTTTATTTGTAAAGCGTCTTTTCACAAGGCAAGTGTTTCAAAGTGCTCACGGAGGGAGGGAACAAGGGGAAAAACAGCAGTCGATTCAGAGCCCTTGAAATTCTGAAACAATACTAGTCTGCACAGGAAGAGTAAGTGAATATAATACAATGAACAGTGGAAATGACAGCAAATAGGTCTGACGACGATTCTGCAGTTTTTCTAAGTGTGTTAAGGTGACACCATGCAGGGAGTGAAGACGAGGGGGGGTGGCAGACAGACAATATTCAGGCATGGGGAATCAGAGCGCACAAGTGCACGGACGGTATGGGGGGTCCAAGTGCACCCTGTCGGTGGAGGCTAGAATAGTGCAGAGAGATGCCACTCTCGTGGGTCAATTGACCAAGTGGAGTGATGATGAGGCGATTGCAGGGCCCAGAGGCAAGTGCGAGAGGACTGGTGGGGGTTCCAGGGACCTGTGAGACTCTGAGGTACACCAAGCGGCCAGTCTGCAGGCTGTACGGAAAAGGAGGGAGAGAGGATTGAGCCGAGAGATAGTTTAGCAGGGTTTAGGGAGAGAAAAGGATGAAGAGAAGAGGAAGGTTTGAGGTGTGTCCTCACATCTGTTCCTTGCACTGAAGTCTGGTTAAACACAATTAGTGGCAAAGACAACAGATTTAGTTTGTGTATAGGAATTTGATAGGTATTTTCAGGCATGCTCAGGTGGTCACACATTTTTTTCAGTTGTTGCATTGTATGACCAGGTAGTACCAATATGATGGTGCCTTCCAAATGCCTAACCTATGCCTTCAAGAAAGCCAAAGCTCTTGACTTTGCCAACGTTTGTTGGTCAAGTGCTAAAGCTAAGATTCAAACCTAGTTCTCTGGTTTCCAGGGCCACGTAAACTGCCAGAACACCTCTATACTATCCAGCTCTTTCAAAACACCCTATGTTTCCACTCTGCTTTTATACGGTCTGAGAAGTATTCCCAGATGCCTGTATCAGAAAATCACAAAACAATGACACCCCTTTTTGGTTTAGTGGGCTAGTTCATGGATGTGGAGGAGGTGGCAGATGGAGGAGGGTGGGGACTGGCCTCACCTTACTTCAAGTCCCCAAGGACTACCAATGATGAGCAGAGTGATCAGTACGTTATCAATGTTGGTGTTGTATGGTTAATGATGTGTGATAAGAGCATTGTAGCCCCCTGCCGAGGGATACCCACGCCTTCTCCTCTCCTTACTGGCTTGAGACTCATAAGGGGGGAAAAGGCATACGATGGCTATTCTAGCTACTGCTGTTAAGGCCCCAGTACTTCTGGAACGTTTGGTTTACTGGGAATAGAATGTTCTCATTGAAATGGGGGGTGGGGTAAAAGTGACGTATTGGAGCGATAGAGCTCTCTGATGCTCTGTGGTGGAGCCCCCAACATTCGAATGTGTAATACGAGAAGTACCTCAAGAGACCCCCAACATTTCACGGTGGAAAGGATAAAGGCCAGTTAGAATGAAAGAAGCCCATCCAACACACAAAAAAAAGAAACGACTCTCTACTTGTGGGATCCATTCAGAGGAAGACGCGGTGATCGCCTCTGTCCAAAAAGGCAGAAACGTCACGGGGACCCATCGCATGTATACGCTATATCCGGAACGCCTAAGCATTGCTGGCTCCCTCCTGGGTCGTCAGGCCGGGACCAGGCTGTAACGCTCCCACCGGGAGAGACATGTCCAAATGAGCGGTGTCCAGATGCAGCTGTGACAGCGGGCATGGTGGCATCCTGAACACGGGCCAGCTTTATTGGGAACTGCAGGATCTAGATGGGCCACCAACCCGAGCAAATGACTAATGTTTGTGGCTGGGGGCTGAGGGCGAGGCATGTTGGTGACAGCAGCCATTGTCCATACATGCCTTTAGAAGTTGGCAGGGTTTTGAATCTTTGAGGCAAGAGGCATGTAAGGGCGGAAA
Source organism: Ambystoma mexicanum (assembly GCF_040938575.1). Taxonomy (NCBI): domain Eukaryota; kingdom Metazoa; phylum Chordata; class Amphibia; order Caudata; family Ambystomatidae; genus Ambystoma; species Ambystoma mexicanum. Next base: position 587,887,355 of record NC_090921.1, read on the forward strand.
CTGTGGGCGCCCACGTAAACCCTTTCTTTGCTCTGCTGCAGAAAGGAATGCATTGGCCCTGATCAGGTAGTCTAGCGGCTCATGGCTGGGCTTGTCTCCTTCCCTATTTATTTTCTTGATTGAAGGAGAAGACGGATAACCCTATTCCTCTTGAGAGGTGTTGGCAGTGGGTTTAGCCAGGGTGGTTAAATGCTCTGAGAAAAGAAACAAAGTTATTCATTACCACGGGTTCTCGCGTTCACTAAATGTTGCCAAAACACAGTTCTCTTTTTAGCATGAATGCTGGCCCTGTGGACCAGGGCCATTGACTATTTGTGTTACTAAACGCTGTTTTACGATTACTTTTCTGTTGGCTGCCAAAACCCCTCATCCGGGACACTTGCCCCTTTCACGGTGGGAGGTGGGAGGCGGCAGCATGCGACTAAGTAAAACCCTATCTTCTCTATCCTGATACATAAAGCTACATTCTACACTAACCAGCTTGCCGGGTGATCCATGGTCACTCCATGCACACACACGCCTCTTTCTGACATCATAGAGTGGGAGAATGGTTGGACCAGCCTCCCTAAAAGGGAAGGTCTCCACTGCTGGGTGGGGACACTCACTCTCAGTAGCAACCAAAGGGCAGCTTCCTTTGGATCTCACTCTCCTGCATGCTATGCACACTAGCAATGTTCATGACATGGCCCGGAGCAGCATGCACTGGTGAGCCGCACCCTGGGCGCGTCCACATAACCTGCCGCCATCCAGGCAGAACTGAATCTCTTGTTTGTTAGCTAAAGGCATTGTTCTTAAAAGCATCAAGAACAATCTGCTCTTCCGGAGTACAGTTAATCCAATGAAGGTCAAGGAGCCATCTTGTAACCACTTCAAGATCCATGTGCTTACCACAGCAGCTCTGTGCTCTGTCCTGGCAACACACACCACTGTACACAGCTCCAGGGGAGGAGAGAACCTTACCTTTCATTGGAATGGACACATTCATTTCTTTGCACCACCTTCATCCCTCTAAGTATTGGAACCTTGCCTAAGACCATACGGAGACACTTACGGTTGGGATAAACCACTTTGCATTGAGCACTAAGGTGTGCGAGGCAAAAAAACAGGCAAAAAGGCCACAAAGGCAAGAAAAATAATTCAGACCTGCAGTGGCAAAATGAAGGAGCTATGATGTCACTGCATAATTACTGTGGAGGCTGTCTGCCAATTCTGCATTTCGCTGGGTCTGGAGGGCATCAGAGACACTGGCTTCCATCAGTAAATATGGAGAGTGTCAGAGATACTGGCTTGCATCAGTGGATCGGGATGGCATCAGAGATACTGGCTTCCATCAGCGGAGCTGGAAGGCACCATACATACTGGCTTCCATCAATGGATCTGGATGGCATCAGAAATACTGGTCCCATCAGTGAATCTGGAGGGCATCAGTGATACAGACTTCCATCAGAGAATGTGGAGGGCATCAGAGATAATGGATTCTATCAGTGAATCTGGAGGGCATCCTAGATACTGGCTTCCATCAGTGGATCTGTTGGGCATCAGAGATACTAGATACCATCAGTGGATCTGGAGGGCATCATAGATACTGGCTTCCATCAGTGGATTAGGTGGGCATCAGAGATACTAAATTCCAACAGTGGATCTGGATGGCATCAGAGATACTGGTATCCCTCAGTGGATCTGGACGGCACCTGAAATATTGGCTTCCATCAGTAAATCTGGAGGGCACTAGAGATACTTGCTTATAACAGTGAATGTGGTGGTTGTCAGAGATACTGGCTTCCATCAGTGAACCTGGAGGGTGTCAGAGATACTGGCTTCTATCAGTGGATCTGCAGGTGTCAGAGATACAAGATTCTATCAGTGGATCACGAGGGAATCAGAGATACTGGCTTCCATTAGTGGATCTGGTGGGCATCAGAGATACTAGATTCATCAGTGGATCTGGTGGGTGAAAGAGATCCGGGCTTCCATCAGTGAATCTGGAGGGCACTAGAGATATTTGATTATAACAGTGAATGTGGTGGTTGTCATGGATACTGGCTTCCATCAGTGAACCTGGAGGGTGTCAGAGATACTGGCTTCCATCAGTGAACCTGGAGGGTGTCAGAGATACTGGCTTCTATCAGTGGATCTGCAGGTGTCAGAGATACAAGATTCTATCAGTGGATCACGAGGGAATCAGAGATACTGGCTTCCATTAGTGGATCTGGTGGGCATCAGAGATACTAGTTTCATCAGTGGATCTGGTGGGTGAAAGAGATCCGGGCTTCCATCAGTGAATCTGGAAGTGTGTGCGGGTTGCTGTGGTTTAAGAGGTATGGTTGTGTTTAGTTAGAGTTTGAGTGGTGCGTGAAGAGGGTGAGGTTTTAATAGAGTTGGTTTTTAGCATTGTTGTCTGGAGAAAACGCACAGTAATTTGGGTGTCTTTTGAGATATAGACAACATTTCTTCCTTACAGTGATCTAGTTTCAGCATGAAAAGGCAGTCTCTCATCACTCCATCGATATGTTGCGTTAGTTAATCTGTACAATTCTAGCTTTGTTCTAACTCAGGCCAGCCCCTACAACCTAGTCTGTGGTTGATGCAAACTGGTCCCTACGGACCTGTGCCCATATCCATCGCTGCCTCCTGATTGCCCCCCTATTTTACACCAGTATCTCTATCCACCAGGTGGCCACACCCCCACTTCAGCCCGCTGTACTGTTTGTGTGATCCCCTTGAAGTTCTCCTTATCCGGAGGATGCTGGCCCGGCTGCACTGCGCCCACAAAATATCAGAGCAGGAAAAATAAGAGAAACTCGCGCGAAAGAAGGGTAATGGGAAGGCGCGAGCTTTGGAAGTCAGACTGCAGGTTACAGGAGAGCAGTCGACAGAGTGACCACAAGCTGTCCAAGAGCATGGCAGGGCATCACAGAGCAGGGCATGGTGGAGGCGGGGCAGGGTAAGATGTGCAGGGTACAGAAGGGTGGGCACACTACCGAAGCACAGAGCAGGCTATAATAGCAGAGTGCATGGGCGGAGTAGAGAAGGAGCAGTGGGCACTGCACAGAAGGGCATGCAGGCTCATTACACTGAAAGAGCACACAGGACCCATATGGATTGACAGGCGGCAGAAGAGGGGGCACGGTACAAAGGAAATGGTAGCGCGGACTGCAGATGGACGAGGCAAGCTACAGAAGTCACAGAAGGCGAGGGACCACCGGGCAGCAGGCGGGGAACCCTCTTTTGCATTGCGATTGGGGGCAATACGTGCACTTCCTGGTGCCCCGGGTGATCAGCTCTAGGCAGGGAGAGCTAAGTGAAGGCTGGGGTGAAGTCACTTTCTCTCTTTAAACTGTCCGTCTCTGACTCTCTCTCACTGAACGCCCTTGAGGTGGGAAATAATTTTGAGCTGAATCAGAAATCACTCGGGCCCTGCGGCGCCATCTGCTCAATACATCACCCTCTCTTCGCTCGTCTTCCCGCCTGCTTTGTTTGGCCAAAGGTGGCAAGGCGGGTTTGAAGGACCACATTCCCCGACATGCTCGGGCCCGCTCCCTGCCTGGCGTAAGCGGGGCTGTGACAGCGAGGACCATCCCTTCTCAGGCAAATAGGCAGTGTGTACCCATTCCTCTAGGGCACGACACCCTAATGCTGATTATTCCACTCCCCCATAACGTGTCCAGTAATGCCCAAGACTAAACACGCCTGTGTGCCCCGTCTTAACTGCTGGTCTGGTAGCAGGTACCTTGGCACCCTCCATAATCCACGCTGGCAGCCATTTCCAGGTCAGGCTTTGTTTAAGGATGTGACACCAGCCTGGAAGGATTCGTTGTTCAGACAGTACAGCTATACCGCTCCCAGAGATGCTCCTATAGTTGGGAACGGGTGAGTGACATTCCAAGGAAGCAATCACAAAAAGACCCGAAAACCATTCCAGGGTGCAGTCTGTGCTCCCACTGTGCCTCTAGACTACTTTAGAATTTCTTTCTCCAAGTGGTATTCACAACTCATTCCAACTGATAATCATGTAGTCAGATATTTTAAAGCGTACAATCCAGAGGAACCAAGCTCATCTGTGGGCAATGCATTTCGGAAAGCGTCTGTCTTCAAGGACGTGTTGCTATTTGTAGGAGTAGAATTTATCTGAATTGTACAAGTGATCCTCTATGTTTTCAGACTATGGAGCCGCTCAATTATTGGTACCATGTGCGCTCTCAAGTCTATTTAGTTTTTGTGCGCTTCACTCAGACTCTACGGGTGCCAACAGGAAAACAGCCCTGAAGACGACGGTCTTCTGTGGCTTCTGTAGCTTGCCTGGTGAAACTGCACCCCGCGCTACCCTCTCCTTCGCGCGCAGCCACTTCTGCGCTTGATAGGTTCTTGCAACCCTGAGTGTCAGGGGTAACAGCTGCAGTGCTCCTTGAAACTCACATCGAAGTTGTTTGTTAACTTGAACATCCAATATTGGTGGTGGCCACCGGTCCTTTTCCCGGTTCATTCCATGGAAGCAAAACACAGAAGTATCAGAGTTTGGGGAATAACATTATGGATGTGAGGTGACAACCAGGCAACCAGTGCTGAGAATAACACAGTGCATATGAGGTGAGAATCAGTGCTGAGGATAGAATAATAAATGTGAGGTGACAATCAGTGCAGAGAATAGCATAATGAATGTGAGGTGACAATCAGTGCTGAGGATAGAATAATGAATGTGAGGCGACAGTCAGTTCTGAGAATAACACAATGAATGTGATGTAACAATCAGTGCTGAGAATAGCATAATGAAAGTGAGGTGACAATCAGTGGTGAGAAAAACATAATGAAAGTGAGGAGACAATCAGTGCTGAGAATAATGAATGTGAGGTGACAATCAGTGCTGAGAATAACACAATGCATGTGAGGTGACAATCGGTCCTGAGAATAACATAATGAAAGTGAGGTGACAATCAGTGCTGCGAATTACACAATGAATGTGATGTAACAATCAGTGCTGAGAATAACATAATGAAAGTGAGGTGACAATCAGTGGTGAGAAAACATAATGAAAGTGAGGTGACAATCAGTGCTAGAAATTACTTTTTTTTACTGTGGGATTCCACCAGAGACATGCGAGGAGAGGAGAGAGTGACGGGGGATTGTTCCCACCCCACCCCACTCCCCACGAAAACATTTGCCTCTCAGAAGATGAATCATGACCACCTGGAAAATAACCCAAGGGAGGAGCGTTTCACATAATGTTGGAAGCAAAGTATAAAAAGCGCAAAACTAAAAAAAGCTGCACTTAAGTATTTCCTGCAGAGTACAATCCGAACAAGCGAGCTCACAGAGCTGCTGATCAGCTGCTGAAGTGGTCTTGTGGTTTCTCTTCCCTCATCCAAACAATCCCAGTTTGAATGTTACCTTTGGTAGGACAGCCGCGCAGCACTGATGCACTAAAATGAACAAAGGATGCAAATGGATTTCCCGGATCCGAGATCCAGTGGGGTGTTTTTTGCCGAATCTCGTATCTGGAAAATATGTCCAAATAGCCAGCACTTATGACAATGGCGGCCTTTACTCCGAGAGTACCATTCTGTATGTTGTGTTCCTGCCGCATACCATTCACAGGGCAGCTTTTAGGGAAAGAAAATCCTAGGAGGCCCTAAAGGGAACCACTAGCAAGAGGGTGCCAACTTCCCTGGGTAGGAGAAAGCAAATCAAAATGTAACTGTACCCAGGGCAGCAAAAACCTTTGAGTGGCCCAGACCACCAAACAAGAGTTTCTATTGGACGCCACTCGGTTTCGCTGCACGCTAAACAGTACAACCTCGACAAGAGGAGGAGCATGTCAAGGGAGGGGAAGGGAGAAAATGAAGTGTTCCATGTGTGGCCTATCCACAAACAGACTTTATGTTCTAAGTAGCCTTTGAATCTCTGGGCAGTTGGTGATCCCTTCTCATGCTACTGGTAACTCGAACAGACAGCTCAATACCCTGTTCTTCCTGAGCCAATTAGTGAAATGACTTAAATGCAGACAGTCCATTCCAATCTCTTGCCCACTCCACACTTGGAATTCAAGCTCTCAAAGCACTTGCCTTATTTTCTGCACACCCATGATATATTTACTAACAATTCAACAGTGTCAGAGTGACCTCTTGGGTGTGGGCACATTTTGCAAACGACTCAATAGCTTTCAATCATCAGATACACTCCCTAGAACAGGACATGCCTTCACCTCCCTGTTCACATAGAGAGAGATTGAGGGAGGACCTTCTGAACCTCTCCCAATTCTCCACAGAAAGAAGGTGGGAGACATTCCAGTTTCTATGATCTCCTTTCTTTCTCTATTCTTTCCCACTCCTGGCCAATCTCCTACAGCCCCATCTTGCTTAGCAGTAAGAGGATATCCCAGGACACTGGTAATGTCCCCTTCATTTCCATCAAGCGTGGAGACAGCAGAGAACCAGGGGGCACAATGCTGCCCAGGAGGGCGTTATCAAGCATTCTATGATCGAATACAATGAATTGTGTGTGCTGTGTGTGATGCCATGAACTTGAGCAAAGGGCAGGAGACTGCATGGCTGCACGTATGTCGTTTCTGTGTGTGCTGATATGTGTTCATGTGTGGTGGTGTGTATTTGACTGAAAATGAGAGCACTTGCATGTCCTGTGCGTGATGTTTGCAGGTGCAGATTTCACATGTGTGTGTCTGGCAACTACATGCAGAACAATGTTCTAAAACAATGGGAAGTGGCACAGGACCATGTTTGGGTCCATTCGTAGTCGTGTGGTGAAATTCTGGGAATGTGAGGTGGAATGGGGTGATTCTGAAGAAGGTAGGTTGATGTAACCTGGGCAATCCTTAGGGTATTATTGCCTGGTCTGGGGACATTCTGATGGTCATGTGAAGTGGCTGGGGCAATTCTGGGAACAGTGTGAAGTGACTCGGGATATTCTGTGGCAATGTAGCCTGGGGTAGTTCTGTGGGTGATGGGAAGGGACATGGTGCAGTGTTCAGCACTGGATGGAAAGGGGAAATGGGCATTTTCTGGGAGAATATGGACACTTGAATGCAAACTGGGGCAACACTGACACGGCACTGTTGCAACAGGCATGATCGTTTTCTGTGGGTCATTTGAATTTGTCATCGATATCTTCTAGGTGCATTGTGGAAAGTAACATAACAATGTGCTTAAATGCCCCACTGGCAGTGCCATGCCCTGCCATTGTCTATTTCTGAGGACAATTTACACCTGCCATGGCAATTGTCTGTGAGCAGTGTGAAACTTAAAATAAAAACATTCTGAAGGCATTATGGTAACAAATATACTGTATTGCTAAACTGATCAATCTGGCGTGGCAATAAACCATGTAGAAACTAACCTGTGTGTGCTTTCCTTTGCCAAACCCAGGATGGCATTGTTGAACTTTGCATGGCAATATGTGATTAGGTAGGGCAGTTGTAAATTGGCTTGGCTTGGCCATGTGAAGACAGCCGTGGCAAAATGCTGCCACACTGAGCAGAGCTCCACTGTAATGAAGAGTGCCATGGGGCATTTGCTCAGTACCGTAGCACGGTGGCACATTCCATCTCACATACCTTGGGATATCCAGGAATGTTTGAGCAGCACCCTCCTCTTATTGAGCAACCCAGTTTTTTTTTTTATTTTTTTTTTTAGCAATACCTAGATGTACTTGGGAAATAACCTGACAGATGGTGACAGCGCACTTGCATGTGCTGTCAGCATTCACTGTTTCTTATTTTCTGGCTTTTTTATATGTATTTTATTAACTGACACATGACTTTTGGTGTGTGTTATATTTCCGGGTGTGATATTTCAGACTGTTTTCAGCATTTCTTGTTCCTGATATTCAATATTGGCGAAGTTTCTATGGGCATGCCATTTATAGTTGTCTGTTTGATCACCACGCAGCTGTCTCCTGTGCATCTAGTCTTTCTCACAGGAGTGCAATGTGCAAGTGGGCATGCACATGGTTTGCTGCAGTAAAATGCTCATGTGCATTGGGGCAAACTTGGATTCTAAAGAATTAGAATACCTCATGTTTCCTTTTCAACTGATAGCAAATCATAAAGCGTTTAATGCAATTTCTTAAGAAAACCTTGATGTAAAATGCAGCATATTGACCTCATTTTAAACAAGCATTGGCAATGCCAATAGTTTTGGAGTTTTAATACTGTTGTTTGCATTTTGCATTTACAGGCATCTGGGTGCAAGGAGGAGTGGGTGTGGGGGCCAGTCACGCCATAAAGAGAGTGGAGGTTGGGCGGGTGGGTGAGTGGGGGCCATAGAGAGAGTGGAGGTCGGACGAGTGGGTGGGTGGCTGGGGGCCATAGAGAGAGTGGAGGTTGGGCGGGTGGGTGGCTGGGTGCCATAGAGAGAGTGGAGGTCGAGCTGGTGGGTGGGGTCATAGAGAGAGTGGAGGTCGAGCAGTTGGGTGGGTGGGAGTCATAGAGAGAGTGGTTGTCGGGTGGGCAGGTAGGGGTCATAGAGAGAGTGGAGGTCGGCGGATGGGTGGGGACCATAGAGAGAGTGGATGTTGGGCGGGTGTGGGAGGAGCGTGTGGAGGTTTTGGGGGCCATAGAGCGAGTGGATGTCGGGTGGGGGCCATAGAAAGAGTGGAGGTCGGGTGGGTGGGCGTGGGTCATAGCGAGAGTGGAAGTCAGCTGGGTGGTTGGGGGCCATAGAGAGAGATGAGGTCGGGTCAGTGGTTGGGGGCCATAGAGAGATTGGTGGTTTGGCCACAGAGAGTGTGGCGGTTGGGTGGGTTGGGGCCATAGAGAGAGTGGAGGTTGGGTGGGTGGGGGCCATAGAGAGAGTGGGGGTCAGGCAGGTGGGGGTAGAGAGAGAGTGGACATAGGGTTGGGTATACAGAGTGCGGGTAGGGAGGGTGAGGCTAGAGAGTGGGGAAGGGTGGGGGTAAAGAGAGGGTTACGGTGGGTGGCGGTAGAGAGCTGGGGTAGTGTGTGTGTCTATGGAGGACAGGCACAATAGACTTTCTTAATGGTGGCACTTTCGCGAGAGGCCAAAAGTGACGAGCAAGGTAATGCGACTAATGCCAATAATCGTGGCAGCCTAGAACTAAAGCTATAAAAAATAGAGAGAACAGAGAAGCTGCTGCGTGGTTCTAACATGAATAGAATCAGTGCAATACCTTAGCAAGGAAACACTTAGTTGCTGTGAGCAGATCAGCGTAGGAGAAGTGGGGCCACAGTGAGCAACACTTGTGGGGTCGCTGACCATTTGTAAAATATGTGGGGGGTTGCAGCATCTACAACCAAAAGTGCATGGGCAGCAGTTGTATGCTGTGTGCTGCTAGAGGGAAATAGAATACACAATATGCAGTCACGTAGTTACCTTGAACAGCAGATCGCTGCAACGTGGTCAAAGAAAAAACAACCTTGCTTTGCTGCAGCGTTGTAGGAAGGGCGCGTGATCTCTAAACAAGATAGGAACACTCTGAATTACATGGGAGCTGTACGTCGCAGGCTCCAGACTCATATTACTACCAGAAAGCGCTTCTGTATAGTGCACTAAATAGAGAAGCATGGCCGCAGGCGTTGAGTGATTGTCTAGGCTGTAAGGGAAAATAGACCCTGTCATAGTGGGAGCCCTCGCGGACTGCATATTGGAGCGATTTCAGTAAAAAACAAAAACCGGTTCTGGTTTCATTAATTAACACACCCTTATATACCCGTTCACTGTGCTTCCACAGGGTCGATTCCTGAATACATCCTGCTGAGGATGCCGCCAAGCCTAATTAGTTCATATAGTACTCTGGTTGAAACAAACTTGAAGCCAATACTGAGACAAGGAAATGTGTCATGTATAAAAACATTGTATATGCCAAGACAGCTGTGTGTGGTGCTGTAGTACACGTGGGAAGTCTGCCAGTGTTACAAGTAATTCAGTTTGCAGTGTTCCCGTCTCCTGTAAAGCTGCGCATGTGCAGCTCTCTGTTTTATTTCCAGATGCTGAATTCTATTTTACCTTACACAAAGATATCTCGGATGTGGTAATAGTTTGCATCGCAAGATAGGCTGGCCAACTTTACAAGTACACATTTTATAAATAAAAATACACTAAACAGCCTTACGTTTCTTTTCCAATGCTGAAATAAAATGGCTCATGGCTGTCTTGGGAAACAAACACGTCCTCCAGAGCCAATCACATCACTAGCATACTGCGCATCCAGTCAGGTACTGGTTCCATCAGAAAACGCTAGACCAAACACCCACAAGTAAGGTCATGGACATTTTCATAGCCAAGAATCTATCAAGTCAAATAACTTTTTAATAACATTAAAACATGACGGCCACCATTTTGGAAGTAAAAATGGCCGACAAATCCACCAGACATTAGAAATTGAGCCAAAGAGCGCAAAAGGAGGTGTGGCTGGAAAGAAAATTGGTTGGAATGGGAAGAAATTCCTATACATTTCACTTAGCAATGAGCATTAAATGGGTGGGACACATAGTCAACCTACCATGTATCCATCCTCATATGCCAATCTGCATTGAAAAGCATTACAACAAACCTGCATCCAAAGCCCCTGTTTCAAGCATTCACGTTAAAGCTCGTATTTTAATGACAATAGTTTCGGCGTTATAGGTAGAACTTTCAGTGCCACCTAATAGCCAAAACTAAGAATATATTGGGGGCTCTTAGCAAAACCTCCCTGAGAATGCCTAAGCTCCCTTGCTTTGCTCTCTCCAAAACTGGGTGTGTATTTGAGGGCCACAAATGTGAGTAATGATTATGGTAATTAGTACAACCTGTCACCAAGTGCCCTGAAGCTGGAATTCTCGATATGCAGCACTAAATGAAACACAACATATTATTATTCTGCCTTCCACACTGGTTAGGTAGTTCACCTGTTACTGCAAATGCTTAATTTATAGGTACAGTATGGGTTAGTCTGAAGGTTAGAGTTAGCATCAAGGTTAGGGTTAAGGTCATGATTAGTCGGGGAGACGTTTAGGGGCAAGGTTAGGTTAGGGGTAGAATTAGAGTAAGGGTTATTTATGGCTTGGGTTAAAAGTAAGAATTATGGGAACACGTAAGTTTCAAGGAATGCTGAAGAAAAATAATGAAACATACATTAATGCAAAAGGAGAAGTAGGTTGCACTGAAAACCAATATCGCTTAATTGGAAAGTGCAGCAAAAAGCCACTTGTGTCATGACATGGTTTGCAATGAAAAGGAATTTTGGTGAAAGGCATTGAGATGAAATGAAACCCCCCTTCTTGCGTCGGGAAGCACCAGCAACAGGGAGTTTCTATGTTGCTAATGTTTCTGTAATGTTCTCAGGTGTTGTTGGATAATAAGCAGTTCTGGCAATACTGTTATCTTTTGAGATTTTCGTTTCAATATGAACAAGTGTCTTGGGGCCCGATTCATGGAATCTTTTGCACGGTTCAAAGAGACTTTGCACTGCTGAAAAGTAACTTTGCACTGCCGACACAAACCCCGATTCATGGAACTGTGCAAAGTGTATTTTTGCAGTGCAAAGTCCGCGAATAGTCATTTTTGCAGCACATATAACATATCAAGGCAACACCCAAGCATATATTTTGTTGCTAACTAAAATAGCATGGTGTCTTATTTAGTAACACTTTATTAGCATTACACATATTGTCATTCTTTTTTTTACATCTGTGATGTCACTTATGTCACTTGTAATGGCCTCTGGGTCAACAGTCATGTGACATCACATCCTGTGATGCCATCATGCAGAATCCGTCCCTTGTGCCCTCCCCAATCTCGGCTGTTAAGAGCAACAGGAGTCAATGAAGACATTGTTGCTTTTACAGTTAATTTGTGAAGCTCTCCTTCTCCTGGGCATGCTATACTGGCGGCACAGTTCCATGGATGCAAGGGGTCGGGTGGCATGCCGAAGGATAAACATGGCTTAGTTTTGCACTTAGTCAAAGATTCCTACTAGCACTGAATGTGTGTATTTTTTGCAATATTTGTCTTTCTGTTATAATGCTATCTAATGTCAGTGCAATGTCCTCGAACCTCAGTTCGTACGAACATACAAGTACTGCAAAAATAGCATATGGAGCTCCGAAGGCCTTGCTGCTCATGGTGGGCCGTGGGACATAAAGGAGCCCTCTGCCCCTGCTTATGTGTTTTCTGTCCAGTATGATAGTGAAGAAGAAGGAGGCGGGTGTTTCTGTCACCCACCTACTTGCCAGCGGATGCCATTAACAGTTATTAGCACTGGAAGGGGATGTCACTCGTCCTCCCACTCAATTAGGGTGCTCAAAAGGCAGGTATTAGCACATGGTATTGAGCGCATTCAAGCCCCCTAAGTAGCCGGAGGTTGCCATTTCCTCCTGGGATGCAGGCACTGGTCTTCACCTCCGAATGAAAACTGTGTCCTACTACCTGCCTGCTCCCCCATGAGCATAAACTCCCCTCTTCATCTCTTCAAACGCTTCCAGCCTGCTCGCCTCCCCTCTCCGATCACAACTCCGATGGCCACCATGGAAATGGAAATAGGGCATGCTCCTTGTTCCATGGCAGCCATTTTCTTTTGTATTTTTAAATTTAACTTGAGAAAGGGCCAGCATGCCTTTTCTCTACTTTAAAAAAATATCCTGAACATCATGCCTGGTTGCTAATAGCTATAACAGCCTCGTTGGGGGCATTAACAACCGGTAATGGCACTGGGGACTTCGTTAAGGCCCTCTCGTTGCTTTGACCTGTGCCTTCGGCCTCGGGCAATTGCCTGCTGTTAATGCGCCCCTTCTCAGTGGTTTTTGCTTAATTAATGTTTACCTCCTCTGTATACTCTCCAGACAGTTTATTACAAAGTCAATTACAGGAACTCAACAGTATCATTAAACTGATAATGCTAAATTGATCTGGAAATACTTGGTGCCTGCCCCACTCCCACCTCTTCTCCCACTTGCCATGCTTGAAGTAGAGTAACTTGTCCAAAAAGACCAGTAGACCTAATAGAATAATATATACTGTGCGATTACAGAGCTGAGCCAACCCACAGTTCTCTAAGGGGTCGTATAGAGTTTTAAGAGTCCCCATGGTGATCCCAGAGGAGAGCTGGAAGGTCATAGGAAGCCAGCACAGATTTCTAAGAAGAACCTGTCTGAGATCAAATTGAGCAAAATACATCGTCATTTGAAATACATACTAGGTGTAGTCTTTTCACCATCCCAAGGGAAAATCCTACAGGAATCTGGTCACCCAATTCGAGCTTAGTGACCCAAGAGGATCAAAGGTACATCTTAGAGCTTAATTCCAAAATACGTTTGACTTGTCTGACATTTTGGGAGGAGGGGCCGTGGAAGGAGCTTTGACGGGCTCTGACACATGCTGATTTGTCTGACCCCACCACCTCTCTTATTTTTCTATCTTTAATATGCAGCCATTCAACGACTTGAAGAAAAAAAAAAACAATGGGCCTCATTACACGGACGGCGGTGGACCAAGGTGCTATTAGCACCTTGGTCCATGCCGGTAAAATACCGCCACCGCCTTGGAGGAAAGGGGAATTACCGCACTATTCCAAGGTTGGTGGGGCGGTAATTCCCCCTTCCCCCATTGCCCTTCCCCATTCCCATTTTTGCCCCATAGGGTATAATGGGAATGGGGAAGGTGCTAATTACGGCACCGCAAATTGCGGTACCGTAATCAGCTCCCTGGTACCTTTGCGGTTTGGTTTTTAACGCCTGCAAAAAGCAGGCGTTAAAGTCTCCAACCCGCAAAGGGACCTCGTAGTAAGGCGGTAAGGGTTAACGGTCACCGGTACCATTAACGGTGACCGTTAACCCTTACCGCCGTCCGTGTAATGAGGCCCATTGTCATTGTGTCAAAAAGGAAATGAAGGCAACTTCACAGAGCCATCATCTTCCTGAGAAAAATCAATAAACATTAACACCCTGGCATGGGGCGTGGGCCAATCAGGAAGCTCAGGAAATGGGCTGTATTCACTGGTATAAGAATGTGCTCCAAGCCGCCTGAGTGCTGCTGGCCTGCGCCCCCTTCTTTTACACGCTCCTCCCTCGCACCTTGGCACCTGCGTGGTTCACACGCAGCTGCTAAAGGTGTGTTTAACTGAAAAAAGAAAAAAGAACTGTTACCATGAGGTGCGATGCCATACTGCAGCTTCTGATTCTGTTTCCTTGTTTATGATGTGACAATCATCAACATAAAAAATAGACTTCAGAAATGCCAAGCGACACTTGACCCCCAAGGTAAGATTTATTTTGTATTTGGTTAAAAACACCATTTTAACCCACGTATAAACTTCGGCGGCAGGCAGACCGCCGCCATTAATGACCCAATACCCGTGTTAAGGGACCCTTGCTTCTCCCATGCCCTTAACCTGGGCTGTGGGCTGTTCCCGTCAGGCTCAGCATGCCCCCTAGGTTGCACCGCCTCAATAAAACCTCCTCCCATTTCAAAACATTAGAGATGGTACAGGGGTGATCAGTCCAAGAGGCTTGCATTGCGCTGGCCTGGAGCACAATCTGTAAATAAATAAAGCATTCTATTAGCCATTCTACTAGCTCTCTCATTTGGAATACATTTTGTTATAAGGCCAGAGTGATTCTTTTAACAAAGCAGTGTTTAAACTTAGAGTCAGCTGTACAGAATAGATACATAAATAACGTTATCTTTTCTTACTTACAGATGGGCAGTCAAGCACAACAGAAATCACAAGCAAAGCAGTGACAACTGCAGCAACAACCATGACAACAGACTCACCAACCACAACAGTGCCATACACCACCTCAGCCGCTATAGCAGTATCACCAATATTAGAATCTACTGTGACCAAAGAAACAGTGACTAGCACAGCCACTTCAATACCAACAACAGCTGCAATAACAACTACATCTGCAGTAGGACCATCAACAATTACATTAACAACATTATCAAGAGAAGTCACCAAAACAGCTGCAGCACCAACAACAGTTTCTGACACCACCCCGACAACTGGGGACCCAACAACAGTATCAGAGACTACAGCAACTGGACCAGCAGTAACAACCACATTACCACAGACCACCTCAAAAACAGTAGCACCAACAACACTGTCTGACAGTACCACATCAGAGGCCACTACAACTGCAACATCACCAACAACAGTACCAGATACCACTGCAACCACCACAGCAGCAACAACTGTGGCAGAAGTTATCACAACCACAGCAGAAAGAACTACAACTATGACAGTGCCAGGGACAACCACATCTGCAGGCACAGCAACAACCTTGTCAGAATCTACCACATCTAGAGAAACAACATTATCAACAGAGGTCACCACAACAGCGGCAGCACAAACAACTGTTCCGGACATCACAACTACAACTGTGGCACTGACAACAGTATCAGAGTCTACAACAACTACCCCAGCAGCAACAACCACATTACCAGCGATCACCACAACTATAGTACTAACAACACTGTCTGACAGTACCACATCAGAGGCCACTACAACTACAAAATCACCAACAACAGTACCAGATACCACTGCAACCACCACAGCAGCAACGACCGTGGCAGAACCTACCACAACCAAAGTAACGACATTATCAACAGAGGCCACCACAACACCGGCAGCACAAACAACTGTTCCGAACATATCAACTACAACTGTGGCACGGACAACAGTGTCAGAGTCTACAACA
Organism: Ambystoma mexicanum; assembly: GCF_040938575.1. Lineage (NCBI taxonomy): Eukaryota > Metazoa > Chordata > Amphibia > Caudata > Ambystomatidae > Ambystoma > Ambystoma mexicanum. The sequence goes on from NC_090921.1 coordinate 587,903,001, forward strand.
ACTACCCCAGCAGCAACAACCACATTACCAGCGACCACCAAAACAATTATAGTACCAACAACACTGCCTGACAGTACCACATCAGAGACCACTACAACTGAAAAATCACCAACAACAGTACCAGATACCACTACAACCACCACAGCAGCAACAACCGTGGCAGAAGTTATCATAACCACAGCAGAAGGAACTACAACTATGACAGTGCCAGGGACAACCACATCTGCAAGGTCAGCAACAACCTTGTCAGAATCTACCACATCTAGAGAAAAAACATTATCAACAGAGGTCACCACAACCTCTGTAGAACAAACAACAGTTCTGGACACCACAACAACAACTGGGGCACCAACGACAGTATCAGAGACTACAACAATTGCACCAGCAGTAACAACCACAGCACCAGGGGCCACCTCAATAACTACAGCACCAACAACACTGTCAGAAAGTACCACAACAGAGGCCACTACAACCAAGAAACTACCAACAACAGTATCAGATACTATTACAACCACCCCAACAACAACAGTGACAGAAGCTATTAAAACCACAGCAGAAGTGACTACAAAAATGTCTGTGCCATCAACAACATTGCCAGAGACATCTAAAACTGCAAGTGAATCAACAACTGTGTCAGAACCGACCACAACCCCAGTAACAACATTATCAACAGAGGTCACCACAACACCTGTGGCACAAACAACAGTTCCGGACACCACAACAACAACTGTGGCACTGACAACAGTGTCAGAGTCTACAACTACCCCAGCAGTAACAACCATATTACCAGCTACCACCACAACAACTATAGTACCAACCACACTGTCTGACAGTACCACATCAGAGGCCATTACAACTGCAAAATCACCAACAACAGTAGCAGATACCACTGCAACCACCAAAGCAGCAACAACTGGGGCAGAACCTACCACAACCACAATAACAACATTATCAACAGAGGTCACCACAACACCGGCAGCACAAACAACAGTTCCGGACATCACAACTACAACTGTGGCACTGACAACAGTGTCAGAATCTACAATAACTACCCCAGCAGCAACAACCACATTACCAGCGACCACCAAAACAATTATAGTACCAACAACACTGTCTGACAGTACCACATCAGAGGCCACTACAACTACAAAATCACCAACAACAGTACCAGATACCACTGCAACCACCACAGCAGCAACGACCGTGGCAGAACCTACCACAACCAAAGTAACGACATTATCAACAGAGGTCACCACAACACCGGCAGCACAAACAACTGTTCCGAACATATCAACTACAACTGTGGCACTGACAACAGTGTCAGAGTCTACAACAACTACCCCAGCAGCAACAACCACATTACCAGCGACCACCAAAACAATTATAGTACCAACAACACTGCCTGACAGTACCACATCAGAGACCACTACAACTGAAAAATCACCAACAACAGTACGAGATACCACTGCAACCACCACAGCAGCAACAACCGTGGCAGAAGTTATCATAACCACAGCAGAAGGAACTACAACTATGACAGTGCCAGGGACAACCACATCTGCAAGGTCAGCAACAACCTTGTCAGAATCTACCACATCTAGAGAAAAAACATTATCAACAGAGGTCACCACAACCTCTGTAGCACAAACAACAGTTCTGGACACCACAACAACAACTGGGGCACCAACGACAGTATCAGAGACTACAACAATTGCACCAGCAGTAACAACCACAGCACCAGGGGCCACCTCAATAACTACAGCACCAACAACACTGTCAGAAAGTACCACAACAGAGGCCACTACAACCAAGAAACTACCAACAACAGTATCAGATACTATTACAACCACCCCAACAACAGTGACAGAAGCTATTAAAACCACAGCAGAAGTGACTACAAAAATGTCTGTGCCATCAACAACATTGCCAGAGACATCTAAAACTGCAAGTGAATCAACAACTGTGTCAGAACCGACCACAACCCCAGTAACAACATTATCAACAGAGGTCACCACAACACCTGTGGCACAAACAACAGTTCCGGACACCACAACAACAACTGTGGCACTGACAACAGTGTCAGAGTCTACAACTACCCCAGCAGTAACAACCATATTACCAGCTACCACCACAACAACTATAGTACCAACCACACTGTCTGACAGTACCACATCAGAGGCCATTACAACTGCAAAATCACCAACAACAGTACCAGATACCACTGCAACCACCACAGCAGCAACAACTGGGGCAGAACCTACCACAACCACAATAACAACATTATCAACAGAGGTCACCACAACACCGGCAGCACAAACAACAGTTCCGGACATCACAACTACAACTGTGGCACTGACAACAGTGTCAGAATCTACAATAACTACCCCAGCAGCAACAACCACATTACCAGCGACCACCAAAACAATTATAGTACCAACAATACTGTCTGACAGTACCACATCAGAGGCCACTACAACTGCAAAATCACCAACAACAGTACCAGATACCACTGCAACCACCACAGTAGCAACAACCATGGCAGAAGTTATCATAACCACAGCAGAAGGAACTACAACTATGACGGTGCCAAGGACAAACACATCTGCAGGTTCAGCAACAACCTTGGCAGAATCTACCACATCTAGAGAAACAACATTATCAACAGAGATCACCACAACCCCTGTAGCACAAACAACAGTTCTGGACACCACAACAACAACTGGGGCACCAACGACAGTATCAGAGACTACAACAATTGCACCAGCAGTAACAACCACAGCACCAGGGGCCACCTCAATAACTACAGCACCAACAACACTGTCAGAAAGTACCACAACAGAGGCCACTACAACCAAGAAACTACCAACAACAGTATCAGATACTATTACAACCACCCCAACAACAGTGACAGAAGCTATTAAAACCACAGCAGAAGTGACTACAAAAATGTCTGTGCCATCAACAACAGTGCCAGAGACATCTAAAACTGCAAGTGAATCAACAACTGTGTCAGAACCGACCAAAACCACAGTAACAACATTATCAACAGAGCTCACCACAACACCTGTAGCACAAACAACAGTTCTGGACACCACAGCAACAACTGTGGCACTGACAACCGTGTCAGAGTCTACAACTACCACAGCAGTAACAACCACATTACCAGCTACCACCACAACAACTATAGTACCAACAACACTGTCTGACAGTACCACATTAGAGGCCATTACAACTGCAAAATCACCAACAACAGTACCAGATACCACTGCAACCACCACAGCAGCAATGACCATGGCAGAACCTACCACAACCAAAGTAAAAACATTATCAACAGAGGTCACCACAACACCGGCAGCACAAACAACTGTTCCGAACATATCAATTAAAACTGTGGCACTGACAACAGTGTCAGAGTCTACAACAACTACCCCAGCAGCAACAACCACATTACCAGCGACCACCAAAACAATTATAGTACCAACAACACTGCCTGACAGTACCACATCAGAGGCCACTACAACTGCAAAATCACCAACAACAGTACCAGATACCACTGCAACCACCAAAGCAGCAACAACCGTGGAAGTTATCATAACCACAGCAGAAGGAACTACAACTATGACAGTGCCAGGGACAACCACATCTGCAAGGTCAGCAACAACCTTGTCAGAATCTACCACATCTAGAGAAAAAAAATTATCAACAGAGGTCACCACAACCTCTGTAGCACAAACAACAGTTCTGGACACCACAACAACAACTGGGGCACCAACGACAGTATCAGAGACTACAACAATTGCACCAGCAGTAACAACCACAGCACCAGGGGCCACCTCAATAACCACAGCACCAACAACACTGTCAGAAAGTACCACAACAGAGGCCACTACAACCAAGAAACTACCAACAACAGTATCAGATACTATTACAACCACCCCAACAACAACAGTGACAGAAGCTATTAAAACCACAGCAGAAGTGACTACAAAAATGTCCGTGCCATCAACAACCGTGCCAGAGACATCTAAAACTGCAAGTGAATCAACAACTGTGTCAGAACCGACCACAGTAACAACATTATCAACAGAGGTCACCACAACACCTGTAGCACAAACAACAGTTCCGGACACCACAACAACAACTGTGGCACTGACAACAGTGGCAGAGTATACAACTACCCCAGCAGTAACAACCACATTACCAGCTACCACAACAACAACTATAGTACCAACAACACTGTCTGACAGTACCACATCAGAGGCCATTACAACTGCAAAATCACCAACAACAGTACCAGATACCACTGCAACCACCACAGCTGCAACGACCATGGCAGAACCTACCACAACCAAAGTAACGACATTATCAACAGAGGTCACCACAACACCGGCAGCACAAACAACTGTTCCGAACATATCAACTAAAACTGTGGCACTGACAACAGTGTCAGAGTCTACAACAACTACCCCAGCAGCAACAACCACATTACCAGCTACCACCAAAACAATTATAGTACCAACACCACTGCCTGACAGTACCACATCAGAGGCCACTACAACTGCAAAATCACCAACAACAGTACCAGATACCACTGCAACCACCAAAGCAGCAACAACCGTGGAAGTTATCATAACCACAGCAGAAGGAACTACAACTATGACAGTGCCAGGGACAACCACATCTGCAAGGTCAGCAACAACCTTGTCAGAATCTACCACATCTAGAGAAAAAACATTATCAACAGAGGTCACCACAACCTCTGTAGCACAAACAACAGTTCTGGACACCACAACAACAACTGGGGCACCAAAGACAGTATCAGAGACTACAACAATGGCACCAGCAGAAACAACCACAGCACCAGGGGCCACCTCAATAACCACAGCACCAACAACACTGTCAGAAAGTACCACAACAGAGGCCACTACAACCAAGAAACTACCAACAACAGTATCAGATACTATTACAACCACCCCAACAACAACAGTGACAGAAGCTATTAAAACCACAGCAGACGTGACTACAAAAATGTCCATGCCATCAACAACAGTGCCAGAGACATCTAAAACTGCAAGTGAATCAACAACTCTGTCAGAACCGACCACAACCACAGTAATAACATTATCAACAGAGGTCACCACAACACCTGTGGCACAAACAACAGTTCCGGACACCACAACAACAACTGTGGCACTGACAACAGTGTCAGAGTCTACAACTACCCCGGCAGTAACAACCATATTACCAGCTACCACCACAGCAACTATAGTACCAACCACACTGTCTGACAGTACCACATCAGAGGCCATTACAACTGCAAAATCACCAACAACAGTACCAGATACCACTGCAACCACCACAGCAGCAACAACTGCGGCAGAACCTACCACAACCACAATAACAAGATTATCAACAGAGGTCACCACAACACCGGCAGCACAAACAACAGTTCCGGACATCACAACTACAACTGTGGCACTGACAACAATGTCAGAGTCTACAACAACTACCCCAGCAGCAACAACCACATTACCAGCGACCACCAAAACAATTATAGTACCAACAACACTGTCTGACAGTACCACATCAGAGGCCACTACAACTGCAAAATCACCAACAACAGTACCAGATACCACTGCAACCACCACAGCAGCAACAACCATGGCAGAAGTTATCATAACCACAGCAGAAGGAACTACAACTATGACAGTGCCAGGGACAACCACATCTGCAGGTTCAGCAACAACCTTGGCAGAATCTACCACATCTAGAGAAACAACATTATCAACAGAGGTCACCACAACCCCTGTAGCACAAACAACAGTTCTGGACACCACAACAACAACTGGAGCACCAACGACAGTATCAGAGACTACAAACATTGCACCAGCAGTAACAACCACAGCACCAGGGGCCACCTCAATAACTACAGCACCAACAACACTGTCAGAAAGTACCACAACAGAGGCCACTACAACCAAGAAACTACCAACAACAGTATCAGATACTATTACAACCACCCCAACAACAACAGTGACAGAAGCTATGAAAACCACAGCAGAAGTGACTACAAAAATGTCTGTGCCATCAACAACAGTGCCAGAGACATCTAAAACTGCAAGTGAATCAACAACTGTGTCAGAACCGACCACAACCACAGTAACAACATTATCAAAAGAGGTCACCACAACACCTGTAACACAAACAACAGTTTTGGACACCACAACAACAACTGTGGCACTGACAACAGTGTCAGAGTCTACAACTACCCCAGCAGTAACAATCATATTACCAGCTACCACCACAACAACTATAGTACCAACAACAATGTCTGACAGTACCACATCAGAGGCCATTACAACTGCAAAGTCACCAACAACAGTACCAGATACCACTGCAACCACCACAGCAGCAACAACTGGGGCAGAACCTACGACAACCACAATAACAACATTATCAACAGAGGTCACCACAACACCGGCAGCACAAACAACAGTTCCGGACATCACAACTACAACTGTGGCACTGACAACAGTGTCAGAGTCAACAACTACCCCAGCAGTAGCAACCACATTACCAGCTACCACCACAACAACTATAGTACCAACAACATTGTCTGACAGTACCACATCAGAAGCCATTACTACTGCAAAATCACCAACAACAGTACCAGATACCATTGCAACCACGACAGCAGCAACAACTGTGGCAGAACCTACCACAACCACAGAAACAATATTATCAACAGAGGTCATCACAACACCAGCAGCAAAAACAACAGTTCCGGACATATCAACTACAACTGTGGCACTGACAACAGTGTCAGAGCCTATAACAACTACCCCAGCAGCAACAACCACATTACCCGAGACCACCAAAACAATTATAGTACCAACAACACTAACTGACAGTACCACATCAGAGGCCAGTACAACTCCAAAATCACCAACAACAGTACCAGATACCACTGCAACCACCACAGCAGCAACAACCGTGGCAGAAGTTATCATAACCACAGCAGAAGGAATTACAACTATGACAGTGCCAGGGACAACCACATCTGCAGGTTCAGCAACAACCTTGGCAGAATCTACCACATCTAGAAAAACAACATTATCAACAGAGGTCACCACAACCCCTGTAGCACAAACAACAGTTCTGGACACCACAAAAACAACTGGGGCACCAACGACAGTATCAGAGACTACAACAATTGCACCAGCAGTAACAACCACAGCACCAGGGGCCACCTCAATAACTACAGCACCAACAACACTGTCAGAAAGTACCACAACAGAGGCCACTACAACCAAGAAACTACCGACAATGGTATCAGATACTATTACAACCACCCCAACAACAACAGTGACAGAAGCTATTAAAACCACAGCAGAAATGACTACAAAAATGTCCGTGCCATCAACAACAGTGCCAGAGACATCTAAAACTGCAAGTGAATCAACAACTGTGTCAGAACCGACCACAACCACAGTAACAACATTATCAACAGAGGTCACCACAACACCTGTAGCACAAACAACAGTTCTGGACACCACAACAACAACTGTGGCACTGACAACAGTGTCAGAGTCTACAACTACCACAACAGTAACAATCACATTACCAGTTACCACCACAACAACTATAGTACCAACAACACTGTCTGACAGTACCACATCAGAGGCCATTACAACTGCAAAATCACCAACAACAGTACCAGATACCACTGCAACCACCACAGCAGCAACAACTGTGGCAGAACCTACCACAACCACAGTAACAACATTATCAGCAGAGGTCTCCACAACACAGGCAGCACAAACAACAGTTCTGGACATATCAACTACAACTGTGGCACTGACAACAGTGTCAGAGTCTACAACAACTACCCCAGCAGCAACAACCACATTACCAGCGACCACCAAAACAATTATAGTACCAACAACACTGTCTGACAGTACCACATCAGAGGCCACTACAACTGCAAAATCACCAACAACAATACCAGATACCACTGCAACCACCACATCAGCAACAACCGTGGCAGAAGTTATCATAACCACAGCAGAAGGAACTACAACTATGACAGTGCCAGGGACAACCACATCTGCAGGTTCAGCAACAACCTTGGCAGAATCTACCACATCTAGAGAAACAACACTATCAACAGAGGTCACCACAACCCCTGTAGCACAAACAACAGTTCTGGACACCACAACAACAACTGGGGCACCAACGACAGTATCAGAGACTACAACAATTGCACCAGCAGGAACAACCACAGCACCAGGGGCCACCTCAATAACTACAGCACCAACAACACTGTCAGAAAGTACCACAACAGAGGCCACTACAACCAAGAAACTACCAACAACAGTATCAGATACTATTACAACCACCCCAACAACAACAGTGACAGAAGCTATTAAAACCACAGCAGAAGTGACTACAAAAATATCCATTCCATCAACAGCAGTGCAAGAGACATCTAAAACTGCAAGTGAATCGACAACTGTGTCAGAACCGACCAAAACCACAGTAACAACATTATCAACAGAGGTGAGCACAACACCTGTAGCACAAACAACAGTTCCGGACACCACAACAACAACTGTGGCACTGACAACAGTGTCAGAGTCTTCAACTACCCCAGCAGCAACAACCATATCACCAGCTACCACCACAACAACTATAGTACCAACAACACTGTCTGACAGTACCACATCAGAGGCCATTACAACTGCAAAATCACCAACAACAGTACCAGATACCACTGCAACCACCACAGCAGCAACAACTGTGGCAGAACCTACCACAGTAACAACATTATCAACAGAGGTCACCACAACACCGGCAGCACAAACAACAGTTCCAGACATCACAACTACAACTGTGGCACTGACAACAGTGTCAGAGTCTACAACAACTACCCCAGCAGCAACAACCACATTACCAGCGACCACCAAAACAATTATAGTACCAACAACACTGTCTGACAGTACCACATCAGAGGCCACTACAACTGCAAAATCACCAACAACAGTACCAGATACCACTGCAACCACCACAGCAGCAACAACCGTGGCAGATGTTATCATAACCACAGCAGAAGGAACTACAACTATGACAGTGCCAGGGACAACCACATCTGCAGGTTCAGCAACAACCTTGGCAGAGTCTACCACATCTAGAGAAACAACATTATCAACAGAGGTCACCACAACCCCTGTAGCACAAACAACAGTTCTGGACACCACAACAACAACTGGGGCACCAACAACAGTATCAGAGACTACAACAATTGCACCAGCAGTAACAACCACAGCACCAGGGGCCACCTCAATAACTACAGCACCAACAACACTGTCAGAAAGTACCACAACAGAGGCCACTACAACCAAGAAACTACCAACAACAGTATCAGATACTATTACAACCACCCCAACAACAACAGTGACAGAAGCTATTAAAACCACAGCAGAAGTGACTACAAAAATATCCGTTCCATCAACAACAGTGCAAGAGACATCTAAAACTGCAAGTGAATCGACAACTGTGTCAGAACCGACCAAAACCACAGTAACAACATTATCAACAGAGATCAGCACAACACCTGTAGCACAAACAACAGTTCCGGACACCACAACAACAACTGTGGCACTGACAACAGTGTCAGAGTCTACAACTACCCCTGCAGCAACAACCATATTACCAGCTACCACCACAACAACTATAGTACCAACAACACTGTCTGACAGTACCACATCAGAGGCCATTACAACTGCAAAATCACCAACAACAGTACCAGATACCACTGCAACCACCACAGCAGCAACAACTGTGGCAGAACCTACCACAGTAACAACATTATCAACAGAGGTCACCACAACACCGGCAGCACAAACAACAGTTCCAGACATCACAACTACAACTGTGGCACTGACAACAGTGTCAGAGTCTACAACAACTACCCCAGCAGCAACAACCACATTACCAGCGACCACCAAAACAATTATAGTACCAACAACACTGTCTGACAGTACCACATCAGAGGCCACTACAACTGCAAAATCACCAACAACAGTACCAGATACCACTGCAACCACCACAGCAGCAACAACCGTGGCAGATGTTATCATAACCACAGCAGAAGGAACTACAACTATGACAGTGCCAGGGACAACCACATCTGCAGGTTCAGCAACAACCTTGGCAGAGTCTACCACATCTAGAGAAACAACATTATCAACAGAGGTCACCACAACCCCTGTAGCACAAACAACAGTTCTGGACACCACAACAACAACTGGGGCACCAACGACAGTATCAGAGACTACAATAATTGCACCAGCAGTAACAACCACAGCACCAGAGGCCACCTCAATAACTACAGCACCAACAACACTGTCAGAAAGTACCACAACAGACGCCACTACAACCAAGAAACTACCAACAACAGTATCAGATACTATTACAACCACCCCAACAACAACAGTGACAGAAGCTATTAAAACCACAGCAGAAGTGACTACAAAAATGTCTGTGCCATCAACAACAGTGCCAGAGACATCTAAAACTGCAAGTGAATCAAGAACTGTGTCAGAACCGACCACAACCACAGTAACAACATTATCAACAGAGATCAGCACAACACCTGTAGCCCAAACAACAGTTCCGGACACCACAACAACAACTGTGGCACTGACAACAGTGTCAGAGTCTACAACTACCCCTGCAGCAACAACCATATTACCAGCTACCACCACAACAACTATAGTACCAACAACACTGTCTGACAGTACCACATCAGAGGCCATTACAACTGCAAAATCACCAACAACAGTACCAGATACCACTGCAACCACCACAGCAGCAACAACTGTGGCAGAACCTACCACAGTAACAACATTATCAACAGAGGTCACCACAACACCGGCAGCACAAACAACAGTTCCAGACATCACAACTACAACTGTGGCACTGACAACAGTGTCAGAGTCTACAACAACTACTTCAGCAGCAACAACCACATTACCAGCGACCACCAAAACAATTATAATACCAACAACACTGTCTGACAGTACCACATCAGAGGCCACTACAACTGCAAAATCACCAACAACAGTACCAGATACCACTGCAACCACCACAGCAGCAACAACCGTGGCAGAAGTTATCATAACAACAGCAGAAGGAACTAAAACTATGACAGTGCCAGGGACAATCACATCTGCAGGTTCAGCAACAACCTTGGCAGAATCTACCACATCTAGAGAAACAACATTATCAACAGAGGTCACCACAACCCCTGTAGCACAAACAACAGTTCTGGACACCACAACAACAACTGGGGCACCAACGACAGTATCAGAGACTACAACAATTGCACCAGCAGTAATAACCACAGCACCAGAGGCCACCTCAATAACTACAGCACCAACAACACTGTCAGAAAGTACCACAACAGACGCCACTACAACCAAGAAACTACCAACAACAGTATCAGATACTATTACAACCACCCCAACAACAACAGTGACAGAAGCTATTAAAACCACAGCAGAAGTGACTACAAAAATGTCTGTGCCATCAACAACAGTGCCAGAGACATCTAAAACTGCAAGTGAATCAAGAACTGTGTCAGAACCGACCACAACCACAGTAACAACATTATCACCAGAGGTCACCACAACACCTGTAGCACAAACAACTGTTCTGGACACCACAACAACAACTGTGGCACTGACAACAGTGTCAGAGTCTACGACTACCCCAGCAGCAACAACCATATTACCAGCTACCACCACAACAACTATAGTACCAACAACACTGTCTGACAGTACCACATCAGAGGCCATTACAACTGCAAAATCACCAACAACAGTACCAGATACCACTGCAACCACCACAGCAGCAACAACTGTGGCAGAACCTACCACAGTAACAACATTATCAACAGAGGTCACCACAACACCGGCAGCACAAACAACAGTTCCAGACATCACAACTACAACTGTGGCACTGACAACAGTGTCAGAGTCTACAACAACTACTTTAGCAGCAACAACCACATTACCAGCGACCACCAAAACAATTATAGTACCAACAACACTGTCTGACAGTACCACATCAGAGGCCACTACAACTGCAAAATCACCAACAACAGTACCAGATACCACTGCAACCACCACAGCAGCAACAACCGTGGCAGAAGTTATCATAACAACAGCAGAAGGAACTAAAACTATGACAGTGCCAGGGACAACCACATCTGCAGGTTCAGCAACAACCTTGGCAGAATCTACCACATCTAGAGAAACAACATTATCAACAGAGGTCACCACAACCCCTGTAGCACAAACAACAGTTCTGGACACCACAACAACAACTGGGGCACCAACGACAGTATCAGAGACTACAACAATTGCACCAGCAGTAATAACCACAGCACCAATGGCCACCTCAATAACTAGAGCACCAACAACACTGTCAGAAAGTACCACAACAGAGGCCACTACAACCAAGAAACTACCAACAACAGTATCAGATACTATTACAACCACCCCAACAACTACAGTGACAGAAGCTATTAAAACCACAGCAGAAGTGACTACAAAAATGTCCGTGCCATCAACAACAGTGCCAGAGACATCTAAAACTGCAAGTGAATCAACAACTGTGTCAGAACCGACCACAACCACAGTAACAACATTATCAACAGAGGTCACCACAACACCTGTAGCACAAACAACAGTTCCGGACACCACAACAACAACTGTGGCACTGACAACAGTGTCAGAGTCTACAACTACCCCAGCAGTAACAACCATATTACCAGCTACCACCACAACAACTATAGTACTAACAACACTGTCTGACAGTACCACATCAGAGGCCATTACAACTGCAACATCACCAACAACAGTACCAGATACCACTGCAACCACCACAGCAGCAACAACTGTGGCAGAACCTACCACAACCACAGTAACAACATTACCAACAGAGGTCACCACAACACCGGCAGCACAAACAACAGTTCCGGACATCACAACTACAACTGTGGCACTGACAACAGTGTCAGAGTCTACAACAACTACCCCAGCAGCAACAACCACATTACCAGCGACCACCAAAACAATTATAGTACCAACAACACTGTCTGACAGTACCACATCAGAGGCCACTACAACTGCAAAATCACCAACAACAGTACCAGATACCACTGCAACCACCACAGCAGCAACAACCGTGGCAGAAGTTATCATAACCACAGCAGAAGGAACTACAACTATGACAGTGCCAGGGACAACCACATCTGCAGGTTCAGCAACAACCTTGGCAGAAGCTACCACATCTAGAGAAACAACATTATCAACAGAGGTCACCACAACCCCTGTAGCACAAACAACAGTTCTGGACACCACAACAACAACTGGGGAACCAACGACAGTATCAGAGACTACAACAATTGCACCTGCAGTAACAACCACAGCACCAGGGGCCACCTCAATAACCACAGCACCAACAACACTGTCAGAAAGTACCACAACAGAGGCCACTACAACCAGGAAACTACCAACAACAGTCTCAGATACTATTACAACCACCCCAACAACAACAGTGGCAGAAGCTATTAAAACCACAGTAGAAGTGACTACAAAAATGTCCTTTACATCAACAACAGTGCCAGAGACATCTAAAACTGCAAGTGAATCAACAACTGTGTCAGAACCGACCACAACCACAGTAACAACATTATCAACAGAGGTCAGCACAACACCTGTAGCACAAACAACAGTTCCGGACACCACAACAACAACTGTGGTACTGACAACAGTGTCAGAGTCTACAACTATCCCAACAGTAACAACCACATTACCAGCTACCACCACAACAACTATATTACCAACAACACTGTCTGACAGTACCACATCAGAGGCCATTATAACTGCAAAATCACCAACAACAGTACCAGATACCACTGCAACCACCACAGCAGCAACAACTGTGGCAGAACCTACCACAACCACAGTAACGGCATTATCAGCAGAGGTCACCACAACACAGGCAACACAAACAACAGTTCCGGACATATCAACTTCCACTGTGGCACTGACAACAGTGTCAGAGTCTACAACAACTACCCCAGCAGCAACAACCACATTACCAGCGACCACCAAAACAATTATAGTACCAACAACACTGTCTGACAGTACCACATCAGAGGCCACTACAACTGCAAAATCACCAACAACAATACCAGATACCACTGCAACAACCACAGCAGCAACAACTGTGGCAGAAGTTATCAAAACCACAGCAGAAGGAACTACAACTATGACATTGCCAAGAACAACCACATCTGCAGGTTCAGCAACAACCTTGGCAGAATCTACCACATCTAGGGAAACAACAATATCAACAGAAGTCACCACAACCCCTGTAGCACAAACAACAGTTCTGGACACCACAACAACAACAGGGGCACCAACAACAGTTTCAGAGACTACAACAATTGCACCAGCAGTAACAACCACAGCACCAGGGGCCACCTCAATAACTACAGCACCAACAACACTGTCAGAAATTCCCACAACAGAGGCCACTACAACCAAGAAACTGCCAACAACAGTATCAGATACTATCACAACCACCCCAACAACAACAGTGACAGAAGCTATTAAAACCACAGCAGAGGTGACTACAATAATGTCTGTGCCATCAACAACAGTACCAGAGACATCTAAAACTTCACGTGAATCTACAACTGTGTCAGAACCGACCACAACCACAGTAACAACATTATCACCAGAGGTCACCACAACACCTGTAGCACAAACAACTGTTCTGGACACCACAACAACAACTGTGGCACTGACAACAGTGTCAGAGTCTACAACAACTACCCCAGCAGCAACAACATTACCAGCGACCACCAAAACAATTATAGTACCAACAACACTGTCTGACAGTAGCACATCAGAGGCCACTACAACTGCAAAATCACCAACAACAGTACCAGATACCACTGCCACCACCACATTAGCAACAACCGTGGCAGAAGTTATCATAACCACAGCAGAAGGAACTACAACTATGACAGTGCCGGGGACAACCACATCTGCAGGTTCAGCAGCAACCTTGGCAGAATCTACCACATCTAGTGAAACAACATTATCAACAGAAGTCACCACAACCCCTGTAGCACAAACAACAGTTTTGGACACCACAACAACAACTGAGGCACCAACGACAGTATCAGAGACAACAACAATTGCACCAGCAGTAACAACCACAGCACCAAGGGCCACCTCAATAACTATAGCACCAACAACACTGTCAGAAAGTACCACAATAGAGGCCACTACTGCAAAATCACCAACAACAGTACCAGTTACCACTGCAACAACCACAGCAGCAACAACTATGGCAGAAGTTATCAAAACCACAGCAGAAGGAACTACAACTATGACATTGCCAAGAACAACCACATCTGCAGGTTCAGCAACAACCTCAGCAGAATCTACCACATCTAGAGAAACAACATTATCAACAGAAGTCACCACAACCCCTGTAGCACAAACAACAGTGTTGGACACCACAACAACAACTGGGGCACCAACGACAGTATCAGAGACTACAACAATTGCACCAGCAGTAACAACCACAGTACCAGGGGCCACCTCAATAACTACAGCACCAACAACACTGTCAGAAAGTACCACAACAGAGGCCACTACAACCAAGAAACTACCCACAACAGTATCAGATACTATTACAACCACCCCAACACCAACAGTGACAGAAGCTATTAAAACCACAGCAGAAATGACTACAAAAATGTCTGTGCCATCAACAACAGTGCTAGAGACATCTAAAACTGCAAGTGAATCAACAACTGTGTCAGAACCGGCCACAACCACAGTAACAACATTATCAACAGAGGTCACCACATCACCTGTAGCACAAACAACAGTTCCGGACACCAAAACAACAACTGTGGCACTGACAGTGTCAGAGTCTACAACTACCCCAACAGTAACAACCACATTACCAGCTACCACCACAACAACTATAGTACCAACAACACTGTCTGACAATACCACATCAGAGGCCATTACAACTGCAAAATCACCAACAACAGTACCAGATACCACTGCAATCACCACAGCAGCAACAACTGTGGAAGAACCTACTACAACCACAGTAACAACATTATCAACAGAGGTCTCCACAACACCGGCAGCACAAACAACAGTTCCGGACATCACAACTACAACTGTGGCACTGACAACAGTGTCAGAGTCTACAACAACTACCCCAGCAGTAACAACCACATTACCAGCTACCACCACAACAACTATAGTACCAACAACACTGTCTGACAGTACCACATCAGAGGCCACTGCAGCTGCAAAATCACCAACAACAGTACCAGATACCACTGCAACCACCATAGCAGCAACAACTGTGGCAGAAGTAATCAAAACCACAGCAGAAGGAACTACAACTATGACATTGCCAGGGACAACCACATTGGCAGGTTCAGCAACAACCTTGGCAGAATTTACCCCATCTAGAGAAGCAACATTTTCAACAGAGGTCACCACAACCCCTGTAGCACAAACAGTTCTGGACACCACAACAACAACTGGGGCACCAACAACAGTATCAAAGACTACAACAATTGCACCAGCAGTAACAACCACAGCACCAGGGACCACCTCAATAACTATAGCACCAACAACACTGTCAGAAAGTACCACACCAGAGGTCACTACAACCAAGAAACTACCCACAACAGTATCAAATAATATTACAACCACTCCAACAACAACAACAGTGACAGAAGCTATTAAAAGCACAGAAGTGACTACAAAAATGTCTGTGCCATCAACAACAGTGCCAGAGACAAGTAAAACTGCAAGTGAATCAACAACTGTGTCAGAACCTACCACAACCACAGCAACAACATTATCAACAGAGATCACCACAACAGCTGCAGCACAAACAACAGTTCTGGACATCACAACAACAACTGTGGCACTAACAACAGTATCCGAGTCTACAACAACTGCCCCAGCAGAAACTACCACATTACCAGGGACCACCACAACAACTATACTACCAACAACACTGTCTGACAGTACCACATCAGAGCCCACTACAACTGCAAAATCACCAACAACAGTACCAGATACCACTGCAACCACCACAGCAGCCACAACCTTGGCAGAAGTTATCAAAAGCACAGAAGAAGGAACTACAACTATGACAGTGCCAGGGACAACCACATCTGCCAGTTCAGCAACAACCTTGGCAGAATCTACCACAGCTAGAGAAACAACATTATCAACAGAGGTCACCACAACCCCTGTAGCACAAACAACAGTTCCGGACACCACAACAACTGGGACACCAACGACAGTATCAGAGACTACAACAATTGCACCATCAGTAACAACCATAGCACCAGGGACCACCTCAATAACTATAGCACCAACAACACTGTCAGAAAGTACCACAACGGAGGCCACTACAACCAAGAAACTACCAATAACAGTATCAGATACTATTACAACCACCCCAACAACAACAGTGACAGAAGCTATTAAAACCACAGCAGCAGTGACTTCAAACATGTCTGTGCCATCAACAACAGTGCCAGAGACAACTAAAACTGCAAGTGAATCAACAACTGTGTCAGAACCTACCACAACCACAGTAACAACATTACCAACAGAGGTCACCACAACACCAGCAGCAAAAACAACAGTTCCGGACATATCAACTACAACTGTGGCACTGACAACAGTGTCAGAGTCTACAACAACTACCCCAGCAGCAACCACCACATTACCAGCGACCACCACTACAACTATAGTACCAACAACAACAACTGTGGCAGAAGCTATCAAAACCACAGCAGAAGGAACTACAACTATGATAGTGCCAGGGACAACCACATCTGCAGGTTCAGCAACAACCTTGCCAGAATCTACCACATCTAGAAAAGCAACATTATCAACAGAGGTCACCACAACCCATGTAGCACAAACAACAGTTCCAGATAGCACAACAACTGTGGTACTGACAACAGTATCAGAGTCTAGAACAACTGCCCCAGCAGTAACAACCACATTCCCAGCGGCCACCACAACTATAGCACCGACAACACTGTCTGAAAATACCACAGCAGAAGCCACTACAACCAGGAAACTAGCAACAACAGTATCAGATACCATTACCGCCACCACAGCAAGAACAACAGTGACAGAAGCTGTTAAAACCACAGCAGAAGCGACTACAAAAATGACGGTGTCACCAACGACAGTGCAAGAGACAACTCAAACTGCAAGTGAACCTAAAACTGTGTCAGAACCTACCTCAACTACAGTAACAACATTATCAACAGAAGTCACCACAACTGCTGCAGAACCAACAGCATTTTCTGACACCACCACAACAACTGGGGCACCAACAACAGTATCAGAGACTACAACAACTGCACCAGCAGTAACAATCACATCACCAGAGATCACCTCAACAACCGCAGCATCAACAGTTTCTGATAAAACTACAACAACTGTGGCACCAACAATAGTATCAGAGAGTACACCAAATGCCCCAGCAGTAACAACCACAGTACCCGAGAGCACCACAACAACTATAGAACCAACAACACTGACAGAAAGTACCACAGGAGAGGACACTACAACCAAGAAACTACCAACAACAGTTTCAGATACCATTACAACCACCACAGCAACAACAGTGACAGAAGCTATTAAAACCACAGCAGAAGTGACTACAAAAATGACATTGACACCAACGACAGTGCCAGAGACAACTAAAACTACAAGTGAATCAGCAACTGTGTCAGCACCTACCACAATTACAGTTGCAACATTATCAACCGAATTCACCACAACTGCTGCAGCACCAACAACAGTTTCTGACACCACCACAACAACGGGGCCACCAAAAACAGTATCAGAGACTACAACAACTGCACCAGCAGTAACAACCACAGATATCATCGCAACAACAGCAGCACCAATAACACTGTCAGAAAGTACCACAGCACAGGCCACTACAACCAAGAAACTACCAACAACAGTATCAGATACCATTTCAACCACCACATCAACCACACCAGTGACAGAAGCCATTAGAACCACAGCAGAAGCAACTTCAAAAACAACTGTGCCACCAACGACAGTACCAGAAACAACTAAAACCTCAAGTGAATCAACAACTGTGTCAGAACCTACCACAATTACAGTAACAACATTATCAACAGAAGTGACCACAACTGCTGTAGGACCAACAACATTTTCTGACACAACCACTACAACTGGGGTACCAACAATAGTATCAGAGACTACAACAATTGCACCAGCAGTAACAACCACATCACCAGAGACAACCTCAACAACTATAGCTCCAACAACACTGTCAGAAAGTACCACAGCAGATGCCACTACCACCAAGAAACAACCAATAACAGTATCAGATACCATTACAACCACCACAGCAACATCAACAGTGACAGAAGCTATTAAAACCACAGCAGAAGCGACTTCAAAAATGACTGTTCCACCAACAACAGTGCCAGATACAACGAGAACTGCAAGTGAATCAACAACTGTGTCAGAAACTACCAAAACTACAGTAACAGCATCATCAGCAGAGGTTACTACAACCCCTGTAGCACGAACAACAGTTCCAGAGACCACAACAAGCTCTGTGGCACTAACAGCAGCATCGGAGTCTACAGCCACCACAAAAGAAGTAACATCTACATCTCCATATACCTCCAAAATGACTGTAGCACTAACCACACTGTTGCCAAGTACAACAGTGCCAGATGTTACCACAGCTACGATAGCACCAACAATAGTGCCAAAAGCTATCTCAAGCACAGCAACAGGGAGTACTGTAACCACTGTACTACCAACAACAGTGCCAGAGGCAACGACAAATTTAGGAGCATCAACAACTCGGTCAGAACATGCCACAATAACAGTTACCCCATTATCAACAGAGGTCACCACAACTGCTGTCGGACAACCAACAGTTCCTAGGAGCACAACGACCACTGTGGCACTAACAACAGCAGCAACATCCGAATCAGTAATCTCTTCAGCCCCAGGAGCAACAACAACCACTCTAGCAACATTGACTCCTACGACCAAGCTGTCATCATCAACTGCAGGTAAGTGCATTTTTGTCAGTTACTCCATATTTTTCGTTGTTATTCTCTATCGAGAGGAAATACGTTTTGTTTATGCAATTTGGGGCAATGAAACTCAGTTATTGAGGTTGTCTGCGGAATTGTGCTAAATGGGCATTGCAAAGCAAATGTTACAGTAATAAAGGTGTGTGAGAATTGGATACCACTCAGCATGTTCATGTATCCGTTGTTGTGGATGCTGGATTCTGTGCCTAGAGGGTTCGTGTGTCATACTGGGAGCAATCACCTGATGATCATATTTGTATTCTTACCTCGCGCTTTTTACTTCTGAAAATGGGTTGCAGTTTGAATCCCAGGACCCAAACAGATGTTAATATCAATTTTTTTGTAAGAATCTTAATGATGGGAAGTTGCTTTCTTCTACATACAGTTTATCAGTGCCATTTTGTTTTCTTCTAAGACCCTTATTACAAGGTAGATGGATTACCGAATGGGAATACGGCATGCGCTAAATAAAGCTACCGTCTGCAGTGTTTCTGGAAAGTTGGCAGTAATACAGAACACAGTTTCTTTGGAAATGGAGATGCATTATGTTTCCAATTGTATTTATTTTCCACTAATTTCCATGTACATTTTGAAGATGGAAATGGTTTGTATCTAGTAGTTGCTCCTACCTCTAACTTTGCAATTGCTTTAAATTCACACAAATGTAATATCTGACGCTTTTGTACTTGACATGACCATGGTGGTGAGAAGACGACCATTGAGGAGTTTTTCAAAAATAACCTTCCACCTTTTAGGATGAAACAAAAAATGGTGCTAAATTATGAGATGCTGGACCTTACAAAATGGCACCAATTCATGCACATGGCATTCCTATGGAACAGTGCAAGGGTCTGAAACCTGTGGCTTGCCAGATATTTTGGACTATAGCTCCCATGTTATCTCACCATTGACAATGCTGGCTATGACTGATGAGAGTTGTAGTTCTAAACATCTGGAGAGCCAATGGTTGAAGACCCCTGGAATAAGACATTCGATAATTCCACCTGGCCCATAATCAGATGGTGGCACACAAAGAAAGTATTTCAAAATACCAGTTTACTATGCTAAAGAAGAGGGCCTAAAAGTGATCAAGATTTTGACAGGTGGGGGCGCTACAGAGCCTGGTCAAAGATGGCCGCAGGCCCGTGATCTCCAGGGCAGCCCAAATATATTCGGACCAAATCTTCTTGTCCACATGCAGCTACGGCCCCAGTCTGCAGCGTAAACTGTCAGATTAACCCCACAGGAGGTGCAGAGAAACTCCGGTAGCTGGTGGTGCTGTAATCCCAGAGATATCGGGACTCGCTGGAGTTCGGGGGGGCGGAGCGAGACAAGTTGAACTGGCAGGCCGATGGGGGCGAGTGGAAGGAGCCAGTGGCCGACGGTTGCAGGCCGAGACTAGACAGAAAAACACAGAGAGAGTGCACCCCAAGTATTACGGAGTGCCGAGCCTGAGGGAGCGCAGCCAAAGGAGACCCGAGATCCGGAGTGGTGGGCGGAGGTAACCAACGTGCTCACAGCAAAAAGCATAAGGAGGCAGGAACTCCAGGGGGAGCAGCGGTGTACCCTGTACTTCACCCAGAGAGGGTTAAGGTGGGTGCAGTACCTAACACCCCTCCTTCCCCAACACCTAACCTGAAGTGCAACAGCCGGCGGGAAGGCGGACTCATCCCTGAAAAGCCCCCTGAGACACTGTCCCTGAGGGACCCAGACACTGGATGCAGGCCAGGGATGTGGGACACAGAGCTCTGCAGGGGAGAGCGGCAGGGGTGAGTGGAGCCCTGCAGGTGTAAACGGCAGTAGAGGATTGCAGAGAGCTACAGACTGTACATTTGAGTGCTAACATAGCACTGATAGCCAGAGGTGGTCATCCCAAACCAGGCACTTAACAGCAGGGGACAACTCAAGTTAAACTGTGAACCAAGGACCTGAATACAAATAAGCTTGCAGGCCCTGCTGCCACATGGACAATAGGGCCAGCGCCCCATTTGAAATACTTTGCCTTAATGCTGCACTGACCCAGGGGGCAGTCACACATGGCCCAGACCCACCAAGAAGACCTCTAGAAATGGACTACTGCAGAGTCAGGGGCATTCAACAACAATATGTCCAAATCACAAAAAGCGGGTTAACAGCAGTCGGAACTCCATTTTGAAACCTCGAACTCAGCCAAGACAGCTGCTGCAGGTGAGAAATCCATGGAAGAGGCCTCCGGGATTGCGGATCCAGGGGGAGCACGGACCGATATCAAAAGTATGCTGGGGCAAGTACAGGCAAGCATTCAGTCACTGGACGGCAAAATGGACACACTCACATGTAAAGTGGATCACACGCTAGTCTGCCTGGGCAAACATGGAGAGCACCTAGATGAGGTGGAGGGGCGAGTGTCCACGGTGGAGGATGACACCAATACAGCCACAAGAGACCTGGACGCAATCAAAAAAGCAATTAAAAAGTTGATGGAAAAACACAATGACCAGAAATCTAGATCAAGGAGAAACAACCTACGCATTGTGGGGGTGCCAGAATATGCGGACCAGAAATACATGGAAAAGATGGTGGAAAGCCTCCTGAAAGAGGTCCTGGGGGAGAAGAGTTCTTGACTGTGTTTATCGTGGAGAGGGCCCACTGTATACCTAGTGGCAGGAAGCCTCTGCATGGCATCCAGGCGCGTCCATTGATCGCTCACCTGCTCAACTACTGACACAGGGACCTGGCTTTTTATGCAGGGCTAGAAAGTGGGCCCCTTGTCAAATCAGAACTCCCCTATCCGTCTGTTTCCAGACTTCTCGGATAAAGTTCAGTCATCTAGGAAGACATTTATCGATGTCAAGAGAAGGCTTCGAGAAAGGAACTTGAAGTATGCTATGCTGTTCCCGGCTAAACTGCCCATGGAACACGACGACCGGATGCTCTTTTTCCAAACCCTGGAAGAGGCAAACTCCTTTCTGGAGACTTTACCCAGAGGGTTGCAGTGATGAAAACAAGGAAAATATAAGCAGAGGGGATCCTTATAAGACATACCCATAGTCTAACATGATGGGGGTGTAGGGTGTTTATATGCCATAGCTGACTGGATGGCCGGGCCCTGGCGAGCCCCAAAGCAGGAGCAAAGAGATTGTTCTTATGGGCAAAGGGGTGGGGGACAACTGGCAGGCTGGGGTTGCTGGTGGGGGTGGGGAGGATGATCGAAGAGGGTTTTGTTGAGGTTTGTGGTGGACTTGAGAGCTACCTCGGAGCGTGATCTTTAGAATCAGGACATTGCCAAGCCTTATGAATAAGATAATTCTGGTGGGTATCATGAATCTCTGGTTGTACAATGGCTCAGTCACTTACGTATGTGACATGGAACATCAGAGGTCTGAACTGCCCCTCCAAATGCTGCAGAGTGCTAATGTACATGCAGCGTCACTGCATAGACATGGCGCTCCTTCAGGAGACACACTTGACCCCGGAGGGGGAATCGAGATTTGGAAGAAACTGTGGTTGTCATAGATATTTCTCCGCCTATTCTTATACGCAGCTCAGTAGGGCTCTGCTTGAAATCTCTGATCAAAGACCAAGAAGGGAGAGGCCTCTTAGTACATGGCACAATACAGGGTCACCTGACCACATTAATAAACTACTACAGTCCTAACTAAGACACAGTGGAGCCCCTGGAGTGGGTTGACGGCCAACTTGAGGGACTACCGCTGGGGAGATCATATGGGGTGGGGATTTTAATTCACTCTTAGACCCAACCAGAGACAGGACAATGGGTGCCTGTAATTCATCGCCTAAAGTGATAGACAATCTAAACAACATGTGCTGGAAATCTGAGGTGGAGGACGTCTGGCGGGTTAGACACCCTGGGAACGCAGAATATACATTTCACTCATCAGTACACAACTCAGCCTCCCGGTTGGACTATTTCCTGATCTCGAACTCTATAGCGCGAAGAGTGTCAGAAATATCTATCCTGGCACACACGCTGTCAGATCACGCCCCAGTGCTTCTGGCTCTAGAGGCCCCGGTTCACGAGGGCGGGAGACACCCGTGGGTGTTCAAGAGTGAAGGGCTGTCAGATGGGGTATTTCGGGAGGAACAAACTAAAGCTATAGACACTTTTTTTAAACTAAACTTGGGATCAGTGGAGTCCTATGCAAAACTGTGGGAGAGCTTCAAATGTGCCATAAGGGGAAAGTCTAGTGCGAAAGAAGTTGGAGTGTTAAAACAAATGTATAGACAACTAGCGGAAGTGGAGACACACATTCAACAAAGGCAGCAACTAACACCAACACCTACACCCAGGGAAGAAGCGGAGATTAAGGAGAAGCTACAGGAGTTTAGGGAGTTAGCAATAAGAGAGGTGAAATTCATGCGGGGGAAAGCAGGGGTACAACACTATGGGGAGGGACAGCGACCAGGGAGGCTGCTGGCCAGGGCCGCAAGACTGGAAGGGACCGGTGGCTGGGTTAAATCAGTCAAGAACGAACAAGGGGTTGAAAAATTTGGGGATGTGGACATTATCCAGATGTTTTGTATGTTCTATGGTTGGCTATATGCTGCCCAGATACAGGTCTCCCAGTAAGAGGTGAATGAATATCTAAATCAGGTGGCACTGTATTGGTGCAGGGATGAGGAGCGGTGATGCCTAGGCCGCCCCTTAACACTGAAAGGTGTCCTGGCGGCAATCAAATCCTTGCCATGCGGGAAGGCTCCTTGCCCGACGGCTATTCAGTTTATTTTTCTAAACAGTATGCTGGGAGGCTGGCCCCCCACCTTCTAGAGGTGTATAATCGAGATTGAAAGATGGCAGGTACCAGACTCGGTGAGGGGGGCTATCGTAGTGGTCTGCTGAAGCCAGACAAAGAGGCAAACGAATGCTTGTCCTACCAACCAATTTCCCTTATCAACCTGGACAATAAGATCCTGGCCAAGATATTGGCATCCAGATTGCCACTGCTAATGCACAAGCTAGTGGGGCCGAACCAGTTTGGATTCATCCCGAGGCGGTCCATCTCGCATGGGATATGTCGGATACTTGGGCTGATGTTCGCGATACAACGGAATGACTCAGTGGTGGCGGCACTCCTGGAAGCTACAAAAGCATTTGACTCAATTGAGTGGCCCTTTATGTGTGCAACTCTACGTAGAATGGGGCTGGGGGAGGGGTTTATCTTTACCAGCAGCCATAACCTCTAATCGCATTCTCTAACCTAACACTTTAACCTTAACATCTAACACTGTCCTCTATTTCTTGTAATAGTGGATGCTCGCCCATTATGCAGATTTTGGTAGGTCACCCTTTTGGATTGTCAATTTACAGCAGTCTCATATTGGGCGGTATCACATTTACAAGTTGGCATTTGGACCAAACACCATAGCAATGACAATTGGAGGAAAAGAAGTGACCCTCAATCAAACACTGACAGCAAACCTTGCCACAGACAGAGCTGAGGGACAAACATAACCCTTGTTCCCAAGGCCAACACTATAACATGCCCAATCTTCAAACACTTCATTTGGTTCTTTAATTCACACATTAATTAAATATAATTGACACTTGGAAACCTTGATAGGTGGTTTGCCAAAGGAATGATGTCAATTGTATGAAGATTGTAGGTGGCGAGATCTTGGAATAAGAATGAGAGAATTAATGGGCTTCTATTTTGGAAAACCTGCAAGTACCGCCTGCAACAGAGGCTTGCATGTAGACCTTGCATTGGCACTTCTGTTGACAATATATATCCCACATTCAGTAAAGCATGTAGCAATTACAGTGGAAGGGCTGAAGTTGAGTTCCCTCCATCCCCGTTTGCGCCACCAATCCACGTTGAGATCAGAGTGGATAAAAGTGTCCCCACGCCAACCGCGATGCAATTACAGTAGATGGATAGAGGTAGTAGAGGCGAGGATGTCACCAGGCTTCCTTACAATCCAGAAGATTTACAATAGGAAAGGAGTGCATCTGTGTTTTTTTAAATTATATTTTGAGTGAATGTTCTTATTATACAACTAGAAAACCCGGAAAAGTGTTGTATATGTATAATCAAGGATGAAACATCATTACAAAAACATTAAAACATTGAAGCAAAAAGTAGGCTCATAATATAGTCTACAGCCACACTGGAAACATTGCTGAGTACATTTAATAAATCATTTCCATTAGGGGTGGGGAGGGTTCCAAAAAATACAAAGTAGCACATTTTAACGTAGAAAACACTGGTGCATAGGTCAGCTACTAGGCCATCCTCTCTGTCAAAGGCCTTTAAAGTAAACCGAATTACATTAACCAAACATCGTACAACTCCCCTCCCCCCCCTCCAGATATCTCTGAAGTTGTCTTTGTTGACCTTTCAGAGGTAGGATATGCTAGGCCCATCAGCCAACCTTACAAGGGAACGCTGTTAACAAAAGTCCAATCTCTCCTGTGGGCACAGTAACCCGGGGTATCTTACTGGGATTCATAGGAATATCATTGAAGACGATGAGGTATGTGGCATGCCTGTAATATTAATTTATGGAAGAGTTGTATATTTCACGTGTAGCACCTTATAACTAAGTGGAACCATGTCTGTGATGGTTAGCCTCCTCTAAGAAATGTCTGTTCCCAGTTTAAGAAGTTGTCTCAACCAATACTTGTTGGCAATTAAGGATTCTAAACATAAGGGCGATTATACCTTTCAAGCACAGTTCCTTGCCCCGCTCCCTGCTTTACCACCCAGTCTGAAAAGAAGTACCACAGAGTTCTACGGGTTGATGCACACGGCTGCTACAGATGAGCATATTTGCGTATAGTTTTAGATATAATCCAGACAATTCCATGCGCTGTGGTGCAAAACGTTTTAAATGGTTATGTCAACAAAAATCGACCAAAAAACAACATTGACTCACTAGCCAGCAGGTGTTAATGTTTTACCCATTCGGGCTTTGTCCGGGCAGTATTCTTAATAATCGTTCACTATCACTACCCAATACAATTCTGAAAATATTTACTTTGCTCCTGTAGGCACAATGTTAACCTATATATACAGTTATAATCATAACCAGTTATAAATTATATGTCCTATTAATCCACAATCTTTTGTATCAGTTTACTCTAGAAAAAAGAGAGAGAGAGAGGGAGAATAATCAGTGGTTTAGAGAGACACTGGCAAATACTAATGACCTAGTAAATACTACAATTTATTCGAAAAATGACACTGTATTAGTAAATCTATTGACACTTGTCCATGCCCAGTTCTATTTGCATATAGGTTTGCAGGGTTAAGTCTTTCTGGAGCTGTCTGAATTGAAAGAAGAGGCATGAATGAAAACATAAGTTGGTCAAACTTTTCGGAGGGCCCTGTCAGAGTTCATGGATAAAGA
Source organism: Ambystoma mexicanum (assembly GCF_040938575.1). Classification (NCBI taxonomy): domain Eukaryota; kingdom Metazoa; phylum Chordata; class Amphibia; order Caudata; family Ambystomatidae; genus Ambystoma; species Ambystoma mexicanum. The sequence continues at coordinate 587,930,596 of NC_090921.1, forward strand.
CAGGCCCAGCCGTGGTTTAAAGTGGGTATCAACTCTACCATCTATCTCTCTCTATATATATGTGGAAAAGTGGGTAGATATCCCTATCCATGGAATCAGGTACAGCCTCCATATGAAAAAGTTGCAGGGAACATTTTTCCTGCACCCTAAAAAGCCTTCCCCAACACATTCTAGGACTGGTTTTATTTACTATTCTAAACTCCAGTCTTGTAGCGTGTAAGGAAAGAGCTTGATTTCTTCTGAATTTGGGTAAATGTCACCCCTTGACAACATTTTCCTTGGCGACATTATCACTCGATACTGAGGTATACTGTTATATTGTGCTTCCTCTTGGGTGAAGTTGCTGTGGTCCAACAGAGCCTTCTTAGTGGAACACCACTGTACAATCTAGGCAGGAATGATGATTTTGGAAAATTGTCAGTTGGTGGCGATGAAGGCAGGGGCTGGCAGTGCTGGGGGTTTGCTGTATGGACTTATCTTAATAAATCCACTGCTGTCAAGCAGCATCTGAGAGTGGAGTCATCCTTATTCCTTATTTCATACACCATGTGCAAAACTGAAGGGTGATGCCTGGAAGATTTTGAATTAAGATAAACCCGGCCGTTGCTTTGGGAAATCCTCCATACCATCGTTTTCCAGCCAGCCATGCCATTACACAAGGGTAAAGTCCATATGCCAACCAGGCTTGATCCAACCCCAAAAGAGGCAGTCCATCCCAATCTGCTAGTTCCGATCACGATAGGACTGCAGCAGAAATTCACCCCTATGAGCCATTCCGCTCTGGTGGGTATTTCAGCACCAAACAAACGTTCATTTAGTTGTAGCAAATCAGGCATGTACAGTGGAGGCCATTACTCCCAACAACCACTGATGTGAATCACAACCTTGTGGTTTGGAGACTGGCGGTGAACACAACAGGGTTCCTGCATAGGGATCAGTTAACTGGCACTGAGCAACTGGGAACTGGCCAATAATAACAAGCACGTGTAAAGAGCATTTCGTGGTGTGACCCAAGCTTTCAGTGTGAATGCCAATATTGATAGTGATGTTTAATAATCAAAAGCGATTCCAGTTTTACAGAAATCAAAATACTTGTCTTTAGTTAATAAAGCTAATACATCATAAGGGTTTTTGTGCTTCATGACAATTATGGTGTCAGAATATTTGGTGTACCAGGGAGGTTAATTTTTGGCATAGCGGTTATGCGATATTCTCTGATCAGCCACACACTATCCTTTTTTTCAAACCTTTTAGGGACCACCACAAGCATTGAACCACCTACCACAGCTCCACAGACCACAGCTCCACAGACCACTGCAAGCACTTCAGCACCCACCACAACTCCAAAGACCACTGCAGGTACTGGAGCAGCACCCACCACAGAAGCAGCACCCATCAAAACCACTCCAGCACCCACCACAACTACAGCAACCTCCACAAGCACTGCAACATCAAGCACAACAATGGAGCCCATCACAAGTTCTGCAACACCTGCACCAGCAGCACTGAACACCTTAAGCACTACACCACCTACCGCAGAAATAGAAAATATCAAAACCACACCAAGCTCAACTGACGGAAGCGCCAAAGTCAGTGCTGCACTGACCACGGCAACAGAAATCACAACAAGTACTGTGCCACTAACAAGCATGGCAGAGGCCACAGGGAGCACTGAAACTCCTACAGCAGGATCATACTCTACCACAAGCAATGCATCACCTACTACAGCAGTAGCAAAGAACACCATAAGCAGCGCAGCACCCGCCACTCATGCACCAACAACAATAACCATTGAACCACCTAGTACCAGTGCAGAAACTGTCACAAGTACTACCCCACTAGGCACAGTAGGAGTGTCTACCAAAAATACTGTATCATCCACCACAAGTGTACTAACCACCACAAGTGCTCTAACACCAATAACAACAGCAGAGACATCCAAAAGCACTGCAGTATCTGGTACTGTAGCAGCTACACATACAAGCACTGGGAGAGTACAGGCAACCATAAGCTCTCTAGCACCTACCACCTCAACAGTGACCGGACACATTACACCATTTAACACTGGAATCGAGATTGCAGCAAGCATTGCAAAATCAACTATAGAAACAGTGACAGCAATATATAATGCAGCACTCACCACAACTGCAGAAGCAGCCAAAAGCACAGTTGCACCACAAATCATAACAAATACTTTTGAAACTGGCACTGCTGCAGAGATGGCCACACGCACTGCTGCAAAAACCACAGCAGAAGTGACTACCACAAGCTCCACTGTAGAAGAGACCTCTATGAGCACTGTAGGGCCTAACACAAGCCCACAGGCCATGACAAGCACACAAGCACCTACCACTACTCCAAAGGCCACTGCAAGCACTGCAGCAGCACCCACCACAGGTGCAGCACCCATTAAAACCACTCCAGCACCCAACACAACTACAGCAACACCCACAAGCACTGCAGCATCAAGCACAACAATGGAGCCCACCACAGGTTATGCAACACCTGCAACAACAATACTGATCACCTTAGGTACTACATCCCCTACTGCAGAAATAGAAAATATCACAACCACACCAAGCTCAACTCAAGGAAGCACCAAAGTCAGTGCTGCAGTGACCACTGCAACAGACATCACAACAAGTACTGTGCCACTAACAAGCATAGCAGAGGCCACCAGGAGCACTGTAAGATCTACAGCAGGATCAGATCCTTCCACAAGCAATGCATCACCTACTACAGTAGTAGCAAAGATCAACATAAGTAGTGCAGTACCCACCACTCATGCACCAACAACAATAACCATTGAACTACCTAGTACCAGTGCAGAAACGGTCATACATACTTCCCTACCAGGCACAGTAGCAGTCTCTACCAGAAATACTGCATTGTCCACCACAAGTGCACAAACCACCACAAGTACTCCAACAACAATAACAGCAGCCGTGTCTCCCACACACACTGCAGCATCTAGTACTGTAGCAGATACCTATACAAGCACTGGGAGAGCACAGACAACCACCGTCTCTGCAGCACTTACCACCTCAACAGTGACCGGAAACACGACACCAGTTAACACTGGAATCGAGACTGCAGCAAGCATTGCACTATCAACCATAGAAACCGGGACCACTTTACATAAGTCAGTACTCACCACAGATGCAGAAGCAGTCAAAAGCACTGTTGCACCACAAACCATGATAAATACTTTGAAACATGGCACTGTTGCAGAGATGGCCAGAAGCACTGCTTCAACAACCACAGCAGAAGAGACAACCACAAGCTCCACTGTGAAAGCGACCTCTATGAGCACTGTAGGGCCTAAAACTGGCCCACAGGCCATGACAAGCACATCAGCACCTATCACAACTCCAAAGGCCACTGCAAGCACTGCAGCAGCACCCACCACAGGTTTGGCACCCATCAAAACCACTCCAGCACCCACCACAATTACAGCAACATCCACAAGCACTGCAACATCAAGCACAACAATGGAGCCCACCACAAGTTCTGCAACACCTGCAACAGCAATATTGATCACCTTAAGCACTACATCACCTACCGCAGAAATAGAAAATATCACAACAACAAGCTCAACTGAAGGGAGCACCAAAGTCAGTGCTGCACTGACCACTGCAACAGACATCACAACAAGTAATGTGCCACTAATAAGCGTATCAGAGGCCACCAGGAGCAGTGCAAGACCTACAGCAGGATCAGAATCTACCACAAGCAATGCATCACCTACTACAGTAGTAGCAAAGATAAACATAAGTAGTGCATCACCCACCACTCATGCACCAACAACAATAAACATCGAACTACCTAGTACCAGTGCAGAAACTGTCACAAGTACTTCCCTACCAGGCACAGTAGCAGTGTCTACGAGAAATACTGCATCATCCACCACAAGTTTACCGGCCACCAAAAGTACTCCAACACCAATAACAGCAGCAGAGACAACCACACACACTGCAGCATCTGACAATGTAGCAGTTACTTATAGAAGCACTGGGAGAGCACAGGCAGCCACAAGATCTGCAGCATCTACTACCTCAACAGTGAGCAGAAACACTACACCATTTAACACTGGAATCGAGACTGCAGCAAGCGTTGTACTATCAACCATAGAAATAGGGACAACAATATACAATGCAGCACTCACCACAGCTGCAGAAGCAGCCAGAAGCACTGTTGCAGCACAAACCATAACAAATACTTTGAAACCTGGCACTGTTGCAGAGATGGCAACAAGCACTGCTGCAACAACCAGAGCAGACGTGACAACCACAAGGTCGACTGTGGAAGAAACCTCTATGAGCACTGTAGGGCCTAACACTGGACCAGAGGCCATGACAAGCAGAGCAGCACCTGCCACATATGCAGGGTCCACCATAGGCACTGCAACATCGACTACAGCAGTACAGTTCACCAAAAGCATTGTGGCAACTAGCACCACTGCAGAGGCTGCTGTAAGCACAGCAGAACAATTCACTGTGGCAGAAACAATAACAAGCACTGCACCATCCACCATTGGTGTATGGGCCACCACAGGTACTGCAAAATCCACCACTGCCACTGGTACACTCACAATTACTGCAGCACCACTGACAAAGTCAGAAATTACCACAACTACTGCGTTGCCTTCCACTTTGAGGGAGACATCTAAAATCACTGAAGGACCTACACATGGACCACAGACAACCACATGCATTGTGACATCATTCACTACAGCGGACACCCCTACAAGTATTGAGCAACTAACAGCAGCAGCCCCGTTCAACCCCAGCACTGCATCATCTATTACAGAAATAGGAACTACTGCAAGCACGGTAATACCAATTACAGGTACAGGGACTACCATAAGAACTACAGAACCAACTTCAACAACTCTGATTACCACAAGCACTTTCGTGCTCAGTACTGCTACAGAGACTGCCACAAGGGATGATGCAAACAACACATCAACAGAAACTATTGCAAGCAGTGCTGCACTCACTGCTGTGACAGGGAACCCTGCAAGCACTGTCGGAAGTACCATTGAACCTCAGGTTACCACAAACAATCCGGCACCTGCCAGCACAACTAGGCTTTCCACAGATAGTGCAACATCCATAACGGGTGTACTGATTTCCACAAGCATTGCAACATCTACTGCAGAATTGGAGACTACAGGAAGCACAATAACGTCAACTACAGGGACAGAGACGACCACAAGCACTACAGCAGCAGCACTGACCACCCGAAGGACCTTGGCACCTAGCACTGTTGCAAAGATGGCCACAGGCACTGCTACACCAACCATAACCGTGCCTATCAAAAGTACATCTGCACCTATCACAGCAGCAGATACTTCTACAAGCACCACAGGACTTACCACTAGACGTACAAGCACAGCAGCCCCTGTCAAAACAGCAGGAAGCCCCACAGGTACCTCAACATTTACAACCGAAAGACTTATCACCACAAGCACTGCAACATCTACTGCAGAAATGGAGATTACTGCAAGCTCTGTAAAGTCAAACACAGATGCAGGAACCACAACAGGTACTGGAAAATCAACGGATGCAGAACATATCACTAGAAGCACAACAACAACTATCACCATTGCAGAGACAGCCAAAAGCTCAGTGGAACCAACAATAATAGCAGAGACTACAACAACCACTGCATCACCCACCACTGTAGCACCATTGACAACAGCAGAGATTACCAAAACTACTCTATCACCTGCCACTTTAGCTGAATTGTCTATAAACACTAGACCGCAGGCAACCACAAGCATTATGGCACCTGTCACTGCAGCAGAGACCTCCAAAAGTACAATAGCAGCACTGTTCTCCACCAGCACTGCATCATTTGCAATAGAAAGTGTGACTACTGCAAGTACAGTAATAGAAATTACTGGCACAGAGACCACCACAAATAATGCAACATCAACTGAAAGTGAATTGATGACCACAAGCACTTTGTCACCTAGCACTGTAACACAGGTGGCCCCAGGCACAGATGCACCACCTACAGCAGCACATACTACTTCAAGCATTCCTCCACCCACCACTGTGGTGGGGGCCCCTACAAGCACCGTAGAACCTACCCCTCCATCACAGGCTACCACAAGTGCTGTTTCACTTGCCAAAACTACTAAGACTTCCACAGGAACTGCAACCTCTACAGCAGGATCATTTATCTCCTCAAGCACTGCAACACCTACTGCACAAAAGGAGACTACTGCAAGCATTGTGACATCAACCACAGATACAGGTACCACCCAAAGTTTGGCATCATCAACAACAGCAACACAAACCACCACCAGCACTTTTGCAGTAGCTACCACAAGCACTGATGCCGAAGATACAGCAGCAGAGAATACCACAATCATTCCATCATCAATCACTGTGGTAAGGACCACCATAAGTATTTCAAACCCCACCGCATTAGCAGAAACAAAAAGAATCACTTCTGCACCACCCACCGCAGCAGAAACTCAAACCACCTCTGCAAAAATGGCCACTTTGCCTGAGACCTCTAAAAATCTTTTTGGACCTACCACTGGACCACATGCTACCACAAGCATTGTAGCAACACCCACAACAGCAGAGAGCATCACAGATCTGGAAATACATAAAACAGCAGCTCCGATAACCACACAGACTGCAATATCTTCTACAGAAATGGAGACTCCTGCAAGCTCTGCAATATCACTCAAAGATGGAGAACCTACCACACGAACTGCAACATTAACTAGTGCAGCAAAAAACAACTTAAGCACCGTAGCACAAATGTCCACACACACTGCTGCACAGACCACAGCATCAGAGACTACCAGAGGTACTGTAGCGCCTATAACTGTAGCTGGGACCTTTAGAAGCACTGAAGGTCCCACCACTGGCCCACAGGCTATGGCAATTAATGCATCACTTCTCACAAAAGCAGGGACCTATGTGAGTACTGCAACATCTACAACAGGGTCAATTATCGCCGCAAGCACTGCAACACTTACTGCAGAAATGGGGAATACTACTAACCCAGTAATATCAGTCACTGATATAGGGACGACCACAGGCACTGCAGCACCAACAGCAGCAGCACAGGCCAGCACAATCTCTGTGGCAGCCATCACAATTGCAGGGGCTACCCCAAGCATTGATGCACCAACCACAGAGACTACCATAAGCACTGCATCACTCTCTACTAGTATTGGGACCACCACGTTTACTAAACAACCCACTAGAACTATAGGCACTGCTGCATCAACCAGAGCAGCAGATATAATCACAGCCATAGCAGCATCTGCCACTTTAGAAGATCCATCTATTAGAACCCTAGGACCTTCCACTGGGCCAGAGGCTACCACAGGCATTGATTCACAGTCAACAGCAGCAGGGAGCTCAACAAGCACTACACGGCCTATGACAGGGGCACACATCACAACCAGCACTTTATCATCTACTGCAGAAACTGAGACTGCAAGAACAGCAATATCAATCACAAGTGCAGAGTCAACAACAAGTACATCAACTACAGTAGCACCAACCAGCACAATCACTTTGGTGCAAAGCACAATTTCACATCTTTCCACAAGCACTGCTGCACGCTCTGCAACCTCAATCACAGATACAGGGACTACCATAGGTATTGGAGCATCGACAACAACAGCAGAGATCAGTGAAATCACTTTGACATTTAGCTCAGTTGCAGAGCCCTCCACAGGCATTATTGCATCAAACAAGGCAAAAGAGGTTACCACAAATACTGCAGCACCTGCCTCTGTTGGAGACATCACTGTAACCATTGTACCACCGACCACCTCAAGCATTGTAGTGCCTGCTACAACAGCAGGAGGCTCCACAAACACTGAAATGTCAAAAACAGAAGCATTGCTCACCAGAAGCACTGCAACATCTACTAAAGAAATTGAGACTATTCCAAACTCTCTCACTTCAGCCACAGGTACAGGGACAACCATGAGTACTACAGCATCAACTACAGCCACACAAACCACTACACTCACGGATGTAACTACCACTGTTTCAGACATTGCACAAAGCACTGCTGCACCAATCACAGCAGCGACTATCACAAACACTGTGCCACCCAGCACTGTAGCAGTGAACTCTACAAGCACTGCTGGATCTATCACTGAACCACAGGCAACCGAAATCACAATGGCACTTACCACAAATACAGGGACCTCCTCTGAAAGTACTGTAGCATCTAAATCAGGAGCCCTTATCACTGGAAGCACTGCAACATCTGCTACAGAGGTGTTGACTACTTCAAGCTCCGTAACCTCAACCAGAGGACCAGGGAAAACCACAAACACTGAAGCATCAACTACATCACCACAGACCACCACAAGCAATTCAGTCATTAACACTGTTGCAGAGGTTGTGGCGACCACTGGTGCAACAACCACAGTCGGAAAGACTGCCAAGACTATAGCAGCATCTACCATTGCTGCAGCGATCACCACGAGTACTCCAACAATCATCACAGTTGCAGGACCATTCGCAAGCACTTCAGCAACAAGCACAGCTGCAGAAACTAGCAAAATAACTTCAGCAATTTTAACTCTAGCAGGCACCCTTGCAAGCACTGCTGGCCCTACCACTACACCACAGCTTAATAAGAGCACTGCAGGGAGCCTCACCAGTATTGCAAGAAGTGTACCATCCATCACTAGTGTAGGGACCACTACAAGAACCTCAGCACCACCCACGGCTGCAGGAGCAATCACAAGCACCACCACACAAGCACATTCAGCAGAGACAAACACAACCAGTGCAGCACCTACCACTGGAGCAGAGATTTCTGAAAGTATTACCAGATCTACCACTCAACCACACTCTACCAAAACTACTGTAGCACCTTCAGTAACAACCACAGCTGCAGAAACGAGGCAATTCACATCATCAACTGCAACTGTAGAAGAGACCACAACACGCACTACAGGCCCTACCACTAGACCAGAGCTTACTGCAAGCACTGAAGCATCTGCCCCAACAGCAGGGAGCCTCACTAGTACTGCAACACCTACAACAGGAGCATTGATCACTACAAGCACTGCAACAACTACTAAAGGAATTGATACAGTTGATAGTAAGCTAACATTAGGCAACTCCACAAGTACTGCAGCATCAACTAGAGCAGCATCGACCACCATAATCACTTTGGCATCCAGACCTGTTTCAGAGATTGCAATAAGCACTAATGCACCGACTACAGACATTAAAACTAAAGGTGCTGCATCTACCACCACTAGTGAAGAGACAAGCAGTGCATTATCCATCAGAACTGTAGGTCCCACCAAAAGTAACTCAGCGCCCAACACAGCTTCAGGAGCAATCACAAGCACCACAGAACCAGCACAATCAGCAGCAACAACTACAACCAGTGCAGCCCCTACAACTGTAGAAGAGACTCCTGAAAGAATTACCAGATCTACCATTCGACCACAGTCTACCACAATTATTGTGGCACCTTCCTCAACAGCCACAGCTGCAGGAAGTAGTAAAATCACTTCAGCAATGATAACTGTAGCAGAGACCCCTACAAGCACTGCAGGCCTTACCACTACACAACAGCTTACTACAAGCACTGAAGTATCGGCCTCAACAGCAGGGAGCCTCACTAGTACTGCAACACCTACAACAGGAACAATGATAGCCACAAGCCCTATAACATCTACTAAAGAAATTGAGACCATTGATAGTAAGCTAACGCCAGCGAACAGCACAAGTACTATATCATCAACTATAGCAGCATCAACCACCATAAGCACTTTGGCACCCAGAGCAGTTTCTGAGATTACCATAAGCAATAATCCACCTACTACAGCCATTAAATCCACAAGTACTGCATTATCTGCCCCTGGTGAAGAAAGAAGCAGTACATCATCCATCACCAGTGTAGGGACCACCACAAGTACTTCAGCATTCCTCACAGCTGCAGGAACAATGCCAAGCACCCCAGCACAAGCACAATCAGCAGACACAACCACAACCAGTGCAGCACCTACCTTTGTAGCAGAGACTTCTGAAAGCATTACCAGACCTACCACTCGACTACACCCTACCACAACTATTGTGTCTCCTTCAGCAACAACCACAACTGCAGAAACTAACATCACTTCAGCAATGGCAACTGTAGCAGAGACCCCTACACGCACTGCAGGCCCTACCACTAGACCACAGCTTACTACAAGCACTGAAGCATCTTTCCCAACAGCAGGGAGCCTGACCAGTACTGCAACACCTACATCAGGAGCATTAATAAGTACAAGCACTGCAACATCTACTAAAGAAACTGACATATTGAATAGTAAGATAACATTAGAGAACACCATAAGTGCTGCAGCATCAACTAGAGCAGTTTCGACCACCGTAATCACTTTGGCATCCACACCTGTTTCGGAGATTGCCATAAGCACTAATACACCTACAACAGACATTAAAACTACAAGTACTGCATCTACCACCACCGGTGAAGAGACAAGCAGCGCATCATCCATCAGTAGTGTAGGGACCACCACAAGTAACTCATCACCACTCACAGCAGGAGCAATCACAAGCACCACAGCACAAGCACAACCAGCAGAGACAACCACAACCAGTGCAGCACCTACTACTATAGCAGAGACTTCTGAAAGCATTACCAAACCTACCACTCGACCACAATCTACCACAACTTTTGTAGCACCTTCAGTAACAACCGCAGCTGCAGAAACTAGGCAATTCACATCATCAACTGCAACTATAGAAGAGACCCCTACAAGCACTGCAGGCCCTACCACCAGACCACAGATTACTACAAGCACTGAAGCATCTGCCCAAACAGCATGGAGCCTCACTAGTACTGCCACACCTAGAACAGGAGCATTGATCAGTACAAGCACTGCAAAAACTACTAAAGGACTTGACACAATTGACAGTAAGCTAACATTAGGGAACACCACCAGTACAGCAGCATCAATTATAGCAGTATCGACCACTATAACCACTTTGGCATCCAGACCTGTTTCGGAGATTGCCAAAAACACTAATGCACTGACCACATACATTAAAATGACAGGTAATGCATCTGCCACCACTGGTGAAGAGAGAAGCAGTACATCATCCATCAGTACTGTAGGTCCCACCAAAAGTAACTCAGCACCCCCCACAGCTTCAGGAGGAATCACAAGCACCACAGCACCAGCACAATCAGCAGCAACAACTACAACCAGTGCAGCCCCTAAAACTGTAGCAGAGACTCCTGAAAGCATTACCAGATCTACCATTCAACCACAATCTACCACAATTATTGTGGCACCTTCTTCAACAGCCACAGCTACAGAAACTATTAAAATCACTTCACCAATTAAAACTGTTGCAGAGACCCCTACAAGCACCGCAGGCCTTACCAGTAGACAACAGCTTACTATAAGCACTGAAGCATCTGCCTCAACAGCAGGTAGCTTCACTAGTACCGCAACACCTACAACAGGAACAATGATAGCAACAAGCCCTACATCATCTACTAAAGACATTGAGACCATTGATACTAAGCTAACACCAGCGATCAGCACAAGTACTACATCATCAATTATAGCAGCATCAACCACCAAAAGTACTTTGGCACCCAGAACCGTTTCAGAGATTACCATAAGCAACAATGCACCCACTACAGCCATTAAAACCCCAGGTACTGCATTATCTGCCTCTGGTGAAAAAAGAAGCAGTACATCATCCATCACTAGTGTAGGGACCACCACAAGGATTTCAGCATTCCTCACAGCTGCAGGAACAATGACAAGCACCACAGCACAAGCACATTCAGCAGAGACAACCACAACCAGTGCAGCACCTACCTCTGTAGCAGAGACTTCTAAAAGCATTACCAGCCCTACCACTCGAACACACTCTACCACAACTATTGTGTCTCCTTCAGCAACAACCACAGCTGCAGAAACTAGAAACATCACTTCAGAAATGGCAACTGTAGCAGAGAGCCCTGCACGCACTGCAGGCCCTACCACTAGACCACAGCTTACTACAAGCACTGAAGCATCTCCCCCAACAGCAGGGAGCCTCACCAGTACTGCAACACCTACAACAGAAGCATTGATAAGTACAAGCACTGCAACAACTACTATAGGAATTAACACAATTGATAGTAAGCTAACATTAGGCAACACCACAAGTACTGCAGCATCAACTAGAGCACCATCGACCACCATAATCACTTTGGCATCCAGACCTGTTTCGGAGATTGCCATAAGCACTAATGCACCGGCCACAGACATTAAAACTAAAGGTGCTGCATCTACCACCACTGATGAAGAGACAAGCAGTGCTTTATCCATCAGTACTGTAGGTCCCACCACAAGTAACTCAGCACCGCCCACAGCTTCAGGAGCAACCACAACCAGTGCAGCCCCTACAACTGTGGCAGAGACTCCTGAAAGCATTACCAAATCTACCACTCAACCACAGTCTACCACAATTATTGTGGCACCTTCTTCAACAGCCACAGCTGCAGAAACTAGTAAATTCACTTCAGCAGTGATAACTGTAGGAGAGACCCCTACAAGCACTGCAGGCCTTACCACTAGACGAGAGCTTACTACAAGCACTGAAGCATCTGCCCCTCCAGTAGGGAGCCTCACTGCAACACCTACAACAGGAACAATGATAGCCACAATTCCTACCACATCCACTAAAGAAATTGAGACCATTGGTAGTAAGCTAACACCAGGGGACAGCACAAGTCCTACATCATCAACTATAGCAGCATCAACCACCATAAGCACTTTGGCACCCAGAACCATTTCAGAGATTACCATAAGCAACAATGCACCCACTACAGCCATTAAAACCACAGGTACTGCATTATCTGCCTCTGGTGAAGAAAGAAGCAGTACATCATCCATCACTAGTGTAGGGACCACTACAAGTCCTTCAGCATTCCTCACAGCTGCAGGAACAATGACAAGCACCACAGCACAAGCACATTCAGCAGAGACAACCACAACCAGTGCAGCACCTACCTCTGTAGCAGAGACTTCTAAAAGCATTACCAGCCCTACCACTCGAACACACTCTACCACAACTATTGTGTCTCCTTCAGCAACAACCACAGCTGCAGAAACTAGCAACATCACTTCAGAAATGGCAACTGTAGCAGAGAGCCCTGCACGCACTGCAGGCCCTACCACTAGACAAGGGCTTACTACAAGCACTGAAGCATCTCCCCCAGCAGCAGGGAGCCTCACCAGTACTGCAATACCTACAACAGAAGCATTGATAAGTACAAGCACTGCAACATCTTCTAAAGAAATTGACACATTGGATAGTAAGATAACATTAGAGAACACCATAAGTGCTGCAGCATCAACTAGAGCAGTTTCGACCACCATAATCACTTTGGCATCCACACCTGTTTTGGAGATTGCCATAAGCACTAATACACCTACAACAGACATTAAAACTACAGGTACTGCGTCTACCACCACTGGTGAAGAGACAAGCCGCGCATCATCCATCAATAGTATAGGGACTACCACAAGTAACTCATCACCACCCACGGCTGCAGGAGCAATCACAAGCACCACAGCACAAGCACAATCAGCAGAGACAACCACAACCAGTGCAGCACCTACTACTATAGCAGAGACTTCTGAAAGCATTACCAAACGTACCACAACTTTTCTAGCACCTTCAGTAACAACCACAGCTGCAGAAATTAGGCAATTCACATCATCAACTGCAACTATAGAAGAGACCACTACAAGCGCTGCAGGCCCTACCACCAGACCACAGATTACTACAAGCACTGAAGCATCTGCCCAAACAGCAGGGGGCCTCACTAGTACTGCAACACATACAACAGGAGCATTGATCACTACACGCACTGCAACAACTACTAAAGGACTTCACACAATGGACAGTAAGATAACATTAGGGAATACCACCAGTACTGCAGCATCCACTAGAGCAGCATCGACCACCATAATCACTTTGGCACCCAGTCCTGTTTCGGAGATTGCCAAAAACACTAATGCACCGACCACAGACATTAAAATGACAGGTACTGCATATGCCACCACTGGTGAGGAGACAAGCAGTGCATCATCCATCAGTGCTGTAGGTCCCACCAAAAGTAACTCAGCACCCCCCACAGCTTCAGGAGCAATCACAAGCCCCACAGCATCAGCACAATCAGCAGAGACAGCCACAACCAGTGCAGCCCCTACAACTGTAGCAGAGACTCATGAAAGCATTACCAGGTCTACCATTCGACCACAGTCTACCACAATTATTGTGGCACCTTCTTCAACAGCCACTGCTGCAGAAACTAGTAAAATCACTTCAGCAATGGCAACTGTAGCAGAGACCCCTGCACACACTGCAGGCCCTACCACTAGACCACAGCTTACTACAAGCACTGAAGCATCGGCCCCAACAGCAGGGAGCCTCACTAATACTGCAACACCTATAACAGGAGCATTGATCACTACCAGCACTGCAGATTCTACTAAAGAAATGGACACAATTGATAGTAAGCTAACATTAGGGAACACCACAAGTACTGCAGCATCAACTAGAGCAGCGTCGACGACCGTAACGACTTTGCCATCCAGACCTGTTTCGGAGATTGCCATAAGCACTAATGCACCTTCCACAGACATTAAAACCACAGGGTCTACATCTTCCACCACCTTTGAAGAACCAAGCAGTGCATTATTCTTCACTAGTTTAGGGACCACCACAAGTAACTCATCACCACCCACGGTTGTGGGAGAAATCACAAGCACCATCACACAAGCACAATCAGCGGAGACACACACAACCAGTGCAGCACCTACCACTGTAGCAGAGACTTCTGAAAGCATTACCAAACTTACCACTCAACCACCCTCTACTACAACTATTGTAGTACCATCAGTAACATCCACAGCTGCAGAAACTAGGCAATTCACATCATCAATTGCAACTGTAGAAGAAACCACTACACGCACTGCACGCCATACCAGTAGACCACAGCTTACTACAAGCACTGAAGCATCTGCCCCAACAGCCGGGAGCCTCACTGGTACTGCACCACCTACAACAGAAGCATTGATCACTACAAGCACTGCAACAACTACTATAGGAATTGACACAATTGATAGTAAGCTAACATTAGGCAACACCACAAGTACTGCAGCATCAACTAGAGCAGCATCGACCACCATAATCACTTTGGCATCCAGACCTGTTTCGGAGATTGCCATAAGCACTAATGCACCGACCACAGACATTAAAACTAAAGGTGCTGCATCTACCACCACTGATGAAGAGACAAGCGGTGCTTTATCCATCAGTACTGCAGGTCCCACCTCAAGTAACTCAGCACCGCCCACAGCTTCAGAAGCAACCACAACCAGTGCAGCCCCTACAACTGTGGCAGAGACTCCTGAAAGCATTACCAAATCTACCACTCGAGCAAATTCTACCACAATTATTGTGGCACCTTCTTCAACAGCCACAGCTGCAGAAACTAGTAAAATCACTTCAGCAGTGATAACTGTAGCAGAGACCCCTTCAAGCACTGCAGGCCTTACCACTAGACGAGAGCTTACTACAAGCACTGAAGCATCTGCCCCTCCAGCAGGGAGCCTCGCCAATACTGCAATACCTACAACAGGAACAATGATAGCCACAATTCCTACCACATCCACTAAAGAAATTGAGACCATTGGTAGTAAGCTAACACCAGGGGACAGCACAAGTCCTACATCATCAACTACAGCAGCATCAACCACCATAAGCACTTTGGCACCCCGAACAGTTTCTGAGATTACCATAAGCAATAATGCACCTACTACAGCCATTAAAACCGCAGGTACTGAATTATCTGCCTTTGGTGAAGAAAAAAGCAGTACATCATCCATCACTAGTGTAGGGACCACCACAAGTACTTCAGCATTCCTCACAGCTGCAGGAACAATGACAAGCACCACAGCACAAGCAAAATCAGCAGAGACAAACACAACCAGTACAGCACCTACCTCTGTAGCAGAGACTTCTGAAAGCATTACCAGACCTACCACTCAACCACACTCTACCACAACTATTATATCTCCTTCAGCAACAACCACAACTGCAGAAACTAGCATCATCACTTCAGCAATGGCAACTGTAGCAGAGACCCCTGCACACACTGCAGGCCCTACCACTAGACCACAGCTTACTACAAGCACTAAAGCATCTGCCCCAACAGCAGGGAGCCTCACTAATACTGCAACACCTATAACAGGAGCATTGATCACTACCAGCACTGCAGATTCTACTAAAGAAATGGACACAATTGATAGTAAGCTAACATTAGGGAACACCACAAGTACTGCAGCATCAACTAGAGCAGCGTCGACGACCATAACGAATTTGGCATCCAGACCTGTTTCGGAGATTGCCATAAGCACTAATGCACCTGCCACAGATATTAAAACCACAGGGTCTACATCTTCCACCACTGGTGAAGAACCAAGCAGTGCATTATTCTTCACTAGTTTAGGGACCACCAGAAGTAACTCATCACCACCCATGGTTGTGGGAGAAATCACAAGCACCACCACACAAGCACAATCAGCGGAGACACACACAACCAGTGCAGCACCTACCACTGTAGCAGAGACTTCTGAAAGCATTACCAAACTTACCACTCAACAGCCCTCTACTACAATTATTGTAGTACCATCAGTAACATCCACAGCTGCAGAAACTAGGCAATTCACATCATCAATTGCAACTGTAGAAGAAACCACTACACGCACTGCAAGCCATACCAGTAGACCACAGCTTACTACAAGCACTGAAGCATCTGCCCCAACAGCAGGGAGCCTCACTGGTACTGCAACACCTACAACAGAAGCACTGATCACTACAAGCACTGCAACAACTACTACAGGAATTGACACAATTGATAGTAAGCTAACATTAGGCAACACCACAAGTACTGCAGCATCAACTAGAGCACCATCGACCACCATAATCACTTTGGCATCCAGACCTGTTTCGGAGATTGCCATAAGCACTAATGCACCGGCCACAGACATTAAAACTAAAGGTGCTGCATCTACCACCACTGATGAAGAGACAAGCAGTGCTTTATCCATCAGTACTGTAGGTCCCACCACAAGTAACTCAGCATCGCCCACAGCTTCAGGAGCAACCACAACCAGTGCAGCCCCTACAACTGAAGCAGAGTCTCCTGAAAGCATTACCAAATCTACCACTCGACCACAGTCTACCACAATTATTGTGGCACCTTCTTCAACAGCCACAGCTGCAGAAACTAATAAAATCACTTCAGCAGTGATAACTGTAGCAGAGACCCCTACAAGCACTGCAGGCCTTACCACTAGACGAGAGCTTACTACAAGCACTGAAGCATCTGCCCCTCCAGCAGGGAGCCTCGCCAATACTGCAATACCTACAACAGGAACAATGATAGCCACAATTCCTACCACATCCACTAAAGAAATTGAGACCATTGGTAGTAAGCTAACACCAGGGGACAGCACAAGTCCTACATCATCAACTATAGCAGCATCAACCACCATAAGCACTTTGGCACCCCGATCAGTTTCTGAGATTACCATAAGCAATAATGCACCTACTACAGCCATTAAAACCGCAGGTACTGAATTATCTGCCTCTGGTGAAGAAAAAAGCAGTACATCATCCATCACTAGTGTAGGGACCACCACAAGTACTTCAGCATTCCTCACAGCTGCAGGAACAATGACAAGCACCACAGCACAAGCAAAATCAGCAGAGACAAACACAACCAGTACAGCACCTACCTCTGTAGCAGAGACTTCTGAAAGCATTACCAGACCTACCACTCAACCACACTCTACCACAACTATTGTGTCTCCTTCAGCAACAACCACAACTGCAGAAACTAGCATCATCACTTCAGCAATGGCAACTGTAGCAGAGACCCCTGCACACACTGCAGGCCCTACCACTAGACCACTAATTACTACAAGCACTGAAGCATCTCCCACAACAGCAGGGAGCCTCACTAGTACTGCAACACCTACAAGAGAAGCATTGATAACTACAAGCACTGCAACATCTACTAAAGAAATTGACACATTTGATAGCAAAATAACATTAGGGAACATCACAAGTGCTGCAGTATCAACTAGAGCAGTGTCGACCACCGTAATCACGTTGGCATCCACACCTGTTTCAGAGATTGCCATAAGCACTAATACATCTATAACAGACATTAAAACTACAGGAACTGCATCTACCACCACCGGTGAAGAGACAAGCAGTGCATCATCCATCAGTAGTGTAGGGACCACAACAAGTAACCCATCACCACCCATGGCTACAGGAGCAATCACAAGCACCACCACAGCACCAGCACAATCAGCAGAGACAACCACAACCAGTCCAGCACCTACTACTGTAGCAGATACTTCTGAACGCATTACAAAACCTACCACTCGACCACACTCGACCACAACCTTTGTAGCGCCTTCAGTAACAACCACAGCTGCAGAAACTAGGCAATTCACATCATCAACTGCAACTATAGAAGAGACCCCTGCAAAAACTGCAGGCCCTACCACCAGACCACAGATTACTACAAGCACTGAAGCATCTACCCAAACAGCAGGGAGCCACATTAGTACTGCAACACCTACACCAGGAGCATTGATCACTACAAGCACTGCAACAACTACTAAAGGACTTGACACATTTGACAGTATTCTAACATTAGGGAACACCACCAGTACTGCAGCTTCAACTATAGCAGTATCGACCACCATAATCACTTTGGAATCCAGAGCTGTTTCGGAGATTGCCAAAAACACTAATGCACCGACCACAAACATTAAAAGGACAGGTACTGCATCTGCCACCACTGGTGAAGAGACAAGCAGTGCATCATCCATCAGTACTGTAGGTCCCACCAACAGTAACTCAGCACCCCCCACAGCTTCAGGAGCAATCACAAGCCCCACAGCACCAGCACAATCAGCAGAGACAACCACAACCAGTGCAGCCCCTACAACTGTAGCAGAGACTCCTGAAGGCATTACCAGATCTGCCATTCGACCACAGTCTACCACAATTATTGTGGCACCTTCTTCAACAGCCATGGCAGCAGAAGCTAGTAAAATCACTTCAGCAATGGCAACTGTAGCAGAGACCCCTGCACGCACTGCAGGCCCTACCACTAGACCACAGCTTACTACAAGCACTGAAGCATCTGCCCCAACAGCAGGGAGCCTCACTAGTACTGCAACACCTACAACAGGAGCATTGATCACTACCAGCACTGCAGGATCTACTAAAGAAATTGACACCATTGATAGTAACCTAACATTAGGGAACACCACAAGTACTGCAGCATCAACTAGAGTAGCGTCAACCACCGTAATCACTTTGGCATCCAGACCTGTTTCGGAGATTGCCATAAGCACTAATGCACCAACCACAGACAAGAATACAGGTAATGCATCTACCACCAGTGGTGACGAGATAAGCAGTGCATCATCCATCAGTAGAGTAGGGATCACCACAAGTAACACATACCCACCCACAGTTGTGGGAGTAATCACAAGCACCACCACACAAGCACAATCAGCTGAGACACACACAACCAGTGCAGCACCTACCACTGTAGCAGAAACTTCTGAAAGCATTACCAAACTTACCACTCGACTACCCTCTACAACAACTATTGTGGCCCCTTCAGTAACAACCACAGCTGCAGAAACCAGGCAAGTCACATCATCAATTGCAACTATAGAAGAGACCACCACACACACTGCACACCATACCACTAGACCACAGCTTACTACAAGCACTGAAGCATCTGCCCCAACAGCAGGGAGCCTCACAGGTACTGCAACACCTACAACAGGAACATTGATCACTACAAGCACTGCAGAAATTACTAAAGGAATTGACACAATTGATAGTAAGTTGACATTAGGGAACCCAACAAGTACTGCAGCATCAACTAGAGCAGCATCGACCACCATAATCACTTTGGCATCCAGACCTGTTTCAGCGATTGGCATAAGCACCAATGAACTGACCACAGACATTAAAACTAAAGGTGCTGCATCTACCACCACTGGTGAAGAGACAAGCAGTGCATTATCCATCAGTGCTGTAGGTCCCACCAAAAGTAACTCATCACCGCCCACAGCTTCAGGAGCAATCACAAGCACCACAGCACCAGCACAATCAGCAGCGACAACTACAACCAGTGCAGCCTCTACAACCATAGCAGAGACTCCTGAAAGCATTACCAGATCTACCATTCGACCACAGTCTACCACAATTATTGTGGCACCTTCTTCAATAGCCACAGCTGCAGAAACTAGTAAAATCACTTCAGCAATGATAACTGTAGCAGAGACCTCTATAAGCACTGCACGCCTTACCAGTAGACAACAGCTTACTACAAGCACTGAAGCATCTGCCCCAACAGCAGGGAGCCTCTCCAGTACTGCAACACCTACAACAGGAACAATGATAGCCACAATTCCTACCACATCTACTAAAGAAATTGAGACCATTGATAGTAAGCTAACACCAGGCAACACCACAAGTACTACATCATCAACTATAGCAGCATCAACCACCATAAGCACTTTGGTACCCAGAACAGTTTCTGAGATTACCATAAGCAATAATGCACCTACTACAGCCATTAAACCCAGAGGTACTGCATTATCCACCACAGGTGAAGAAAGAAGCAGTGCATTATCCATCACTAATGTAGGCACCACCACAAGTACTTTAGCAACCCTCACAGCTGCAGGAACAATGACAAGCGCCACAGCACAAGCAATATCAGCAGAGACAAACACACCCAGTGCAGCACCTACCTCTGTAGCAAAGAATTCTAAAAGCATTACCAGACCTACCACTCAACCACACTCTACCACAACTATTGTGTCTCTTTCAGCAACAACCACTGCTGCAGAAACAAGCAACATCACTTCTGCAATGGCAACTGTAGCAGAGAGCCCTGCATGCACTGCAGGCCCTACCACTAGACAACAGCTTACTACAAGCACTGAAGCATCTGCACCAACAACAGGGAGCCTCACTAGTACTGCAACACCTACAACAGGAGCATTGAGCACTACAAGCACTGCAACATTTACTAAAGAAATTGACACATTTGATAGTAAGTTTACATTAGGGAACACCACAAGTGCGACAGCATCAACTAGAGCAGCGTCGACCACCTTAATCACTTTGGCATCCAGACCTGTTTCGAAGGTTGCCATAAGCACTAAAGCACCTACAACAGACATTAACACTACAGGTACTGCATCTACCACCACTGGTGAAGAGACAAGCAGCGCATCATCCATCCATAGTGTAAGGACCACCACAAGTAACTCATCACCACCCACAGCTGCAGGAGCAATCAAAAGCACCACAGCAAAAGCACAATCAGCAGAGACAACCACAACCAGTGCAGCACCTACCACTGTAGCAGAGACTCCTGAAAGCATTACCAGACCTACCACTCAACCACACTCTACCAGAACTATTATAGCACCTTCAGTAACAAACACAGCTGCACAAACTAGGCAATTCACATCATCAATTGCAACTATAGAAGAGACCACTACAAGCACTCCAGGCCCTACCACTAGACCACAGATTACTACAGGCACTGAAGCATCTGTCCAAACAGCAGGGAGCTCCAACAGTACTGAAGCACCTACAACAGGAGCACTGATCACCACAAGCACTGCAACATCTAGTAAAGAAATTGACAAAACTGATAGTAAGCTAATATCAGGGAAAACCACAAGCACTGCAGCATCAACTAAAGCAGTATCAATCACTGTAAGCACTTTGGCACCCAGAAGTGTTTCGGAGATTACCATTAGCAGGAACGCACCTACCACAGCCATTAAAACCACAGGGTCTACATCTTCCACCACTCGTGAGGAACCAAGCAGTGCAACATTCATCACTAGTTTAGGGACCACGACAAGTATCACAGCACCCCCCACGACTGCAGGAGCAAGCACAAGCACCACAGCACAAGCACAATTAGCAGAGACAACCATAACCAGTGCAGCACCTACCAATGTAGCAGATAATTCTGAAAGCATTACCAGACCTACCACCCCACCACACTCTACCACAACTATTGTAGCACCTTTAGCAACAACCACAGCTGCACAAACAAGCACATCCACATCAACAATTGGAACTGTAGCAGAGACCTACCCAAACACTGTAGGTCCTACCACTAGACCACAGCTTACTACAGGCCATGAAGCATCTGCCACAACAGCAGGTAAACTCACCAGTATTACAACCCCTAAAACAGGAGTACTAATCACCACCATAACTGCAACAGCTACTAACGAATTTGAGACAATTGATAATAAGCTAACATCTGGGAACACCACAAGTAGAGTTGAATCAATTAAAGCAGCCTCACCCACTGTGAGCACTGTGGCACCCAAAACTGTTTCAGAGATCACCATGAGCACTAATGCACTTACCACAGCCATTACAACCACAGGTGCTGCATCTTCCACCACTGGTGAAGAAACAAGCAGTGCATCATCTGTCACTGTAGCAGAGACCTCTGAAAGCATAACCAGACCTACCGCTCGAACACACTCTATCACAACTATTGTGGCACGTTCAGCAAAGACCACAACTGCAGAAACTAGCAGAATCACTTCAGTAATGGCAAATGCAGGGGAGCACACTACAAGCACTGTAGGCCATACCACTAGACTACAGCTTACTATAAGCACTGAATCATCTGCCACAATAGCAGGGAGCTTCACCAGTACAGCAACACCTAAAATAGGAGCAATTATCACCACAAGCACTGTAACAACTACTAAAGAATTTGAGACAATTTATAGTAAACTTACATTAGGGAACACCACAAGTACTGCGGCAACAACTAGAGCAGCATCGACTATCGTAAGCACTTTGTCACCCAGAACTGTTTCACAGATTACCATAAGCACAAATGCACCTACCACAGACATTACAACCACAGGCACTGCATTGTCCACCACTGGTGAAGAAACAAGCAGTGCATCATCCATCGTTAGTGTAGGGACCACCACTAGTCCCACAGCACCTCCCACAACTGCAGGAGGAATCACAAGCACCGCAGCATATGCACAATTATCAGACACAACCACAACCAGTGCAGCACCTACCACTGGAGCAGAGACTTCTGAAAGCATTACCAGACCTACCACTCGACCACACTCTACCACAACTATTTTGGCACCTTCAGTAACAAGCACAGCTGCAGAAACTAGAAAATTCACGTCAGCAATTGCAACCGTAGCAGAGACCCCAAGCACTGCAGGCCCTACCACTAGACGACAGCTTACTACAAGCACTGACATATCTACCCAAACTGTAGGGAGGTTTGCCAGTACGGCGACACCTACAACAGGAGCACTGATAGCCACAATCTCTACAACATCTACTAAAGAAATGGAGACCATTGATAGTAAGCTAACACTAGGGAACACCGCAATTACTGCATCATCAACTATAGCATCATCAACCACAATAATCACTTTGGCACCCAGAACTGTTTCTGAGATTACCATAAGCAATAATGCACCTACTACAGCCATTAAACCCAGAAGTACTGCATCTTTCACCACTGGTGAAGAAAGAAGCAGTGCATCATCTATCTCTAGGGTAGGGACCACCACAAGAAGTTCAGCACACCCCACGGCTGCAGGAGCAATCACAAACACCACAGCACAAGCACAATCAACAGAGACAACCACAACCAGTGAAGCACCTACCACTGTAGCAGAGACTTCTGGAAGTGCTAGCAGACCTACCACTCGGCCACAATCTACCACAACTATTGTGTCACCTTCCTCAACAAACACAGTTGCAGAAATTAGCAAAGTCATGTCAGCAATTGCAACTGTAGCAGAGACCCCTACAGCCACTGCAGGCCCTACCATTAGACCACAGCTTACTACAAGCACTGAAGTGTCTGCGCCAACAGCAGGGAGCCTCACAAGTACTGCAACATCTACAAAAGGAGCACTGATCACCACAAGCACTGCAACATCTAGTAAAGAAATTGAGATAATTGATACTAAGCTAACATCAGGGAAAACCACAAGTACTGCACCATTAACTACAGCAGCATCAACCACCGTAAACACTTTGGCACCCAGAAGTGTTTCAGAGATTACCATAAGCACTAAAGCACCTACCACAGCCGTTCAAACCACAGGGTCTACATCTTCCACCACTGGTGAAGAATCAAGCAGTGCATCATCCATCACTAGTTTAGGGACCATCACAAGTACCACAGCACCCCCCACGGCTGCAGGAGCAATCACAAGAAGTACAGCACAAGCACAATCAGCAGAGACAACCACAACCAGTGCAATGCTTACCACTGTAGCAGAGACTTCTGAAAGCATTACCAGACCTACCACTAGACCACACTCTACCAAAACTATTGTGGCACCTTCAGCTACAACCACAGCTGCAGAAATGTCCAAAATCATGTCAGCAATTGCAACTATAGCAGAGACTTCTACAAAGACTGCAGGTCCTACTACTAAATCACAGCTTACTACTAGCACTGAAGCATCTGCCACAACAGCAGGGAGGCCCACCAGTATTACAACACCAACAACAGGAACACTGATCACCACAATCACTGCAACATCTACCAATGAAATTGAGACAATTGATAGTAAGCTAACACCAGGGAACATCACAAGTACTGCAGCGTCAACAAGAGCAGCACCAACCACTGTAAACACTTTGGCACCCAGAATCATGTCGGAGATTACCACAAGCACTAATGCACCCACTACAGCCACTAAACCGACAGGTACTGCATCTTCCGAACCTGGTGAAGAAACAAGCAGCGCATCATCCAGCACTAGTGTAGGAACCATCACAAGTACTTCAGCACACCGCACGCCCACAGGAGCAATCACAAGCACCACAGCACAGGAGCAATCAGCAGAGACAACCACAACCAGTGCAGCACCTACCAATGTAGCAGAGACTTCTGGAAGCACTACCAGACCTACCACCCCAACACACTCTACCACAACTATTGTGGCAGCTTTAGCAACAACCACAGCTTCAGAAATAAGCAGTGCATCATCCATTACTGGTGTAGGGCCCAACACAAAGAAAACCGCCACAGATTCAGGAACAATCACAGGTATGGCAGTGAAACCCACATCAGAAGAGAATACCGCAAGCACTGCAACACTTGCCACTTTAGCAGAGACCATTTCCAGCACTTTCAGACCTCTCACTGGATCACTGTCTGCCACAAGCATGAAACCTGCCACAACAACAGGGAAATCACGAAGTACTGCAATGGGTACAAAAGGAATACTGAAGACCACCAGCTCTATATTATCTACTACAGAAACAGATACTACTGCACACACTCTAACACTAATCACAAGGACAGGGATTGACACAAGTCCTACAGCACCCACCACAGTGGCAGAACCCACCTCAAGCTCTGTGGCACCTGACACTGTATCAGAGACTACCAAAACCACTGTAGAATCGACCGTAGGATTGGAGGCCACTACACACAGTGTGTCATCTTTCAAAGCAGCATCAGAGGCCACTACAGCACCAACCTCTAATGTAGAGAGAACGGCAAGTCCAACAGGCATAGAGGCCATCCAAAGTACTGCAGCACTTATCTCTGTAGCAGCGACCTCCACAAACACTAAAGGACTAGAGGTCACCACAAGCTCTGTAGAACCAACCTCGGTACCAGTGATCACTTCAAGCACTGTAGCAACTACAACGCAAACAGTCACTACTGCTCATAGGGCAACACCAACCTTAGGTACAGGAGCCACCACAAATGCTGCAGCATCCATCACAACTGCAGGGACCACAACGCACGTAGCAGCATCTAGCATATTAGCAGAGTCCACCACGAGCATTGCTGCATTTAGTACAGCTGCAGAGAACGACATAACTACTGCAGACCTTACCAGACCCACAGAGACCACTACAAATACAATAGCAATTACTGCAGCACCATTTACAACAGGAATAGAGGCTGCTGCAAGTACTGCAACCCCAAGTGTGGGTGTAACGACCACTGCAAATACTGCAACGCCCACCACTTTTGCATGGCCCTTCACTGCACCGCCTAAAACAGCTACACAAATCCCCACAAGCACTATGGCAACTTTTACTGGTGCTGAAATCACCCCAAATACTGTTCGACCTACAACAGCACAAGAGGCCTCTGCGAGCACATCGGTACCTAGCAACGATATATGGATTGCCACAAGCTCCGTAGCACTAACTACAACAGAAAATAAGTCTGCAAACACTGCAACACACAATACAGGCACATGGACAGGTACAAATACTGAATCACCCACCAGAGCAAAAGGGACAGCCACAATCAGTGCAGCAGCAATTACAGCTGCAGACATTACAACACACACTGCAAGTCCAGCCACTGTAGAAAAGACAATCACAAGCACAGCAGCAACTACCACAGGACCAATTAAAACAACAAGCACTGCAATTTCATTCACAGCATTAGAAACACGGACAACTACACCTACCACAACAGGTGAAACCACCATTGGCAGTGAAACATCTACAATGTTTGCAGACACCACCACAGGCACTGCTGTATCTACCACAGCAGCAGAGACTGCCACCAGCACTACAGCAATCACTCCACACGCAGAGACCACTGCAAGCACCGTTGCATCTTCAACAGCACCGGAGACCTCCTCAAGCACAACCACTCTCAGGACAGGTGCAACGATCTCCAAAGGCACTGCAGCACTCACCACAGCAACACAGTCTCCAAGTGCAGCATCCCTTAAAGGTACTACTTCAGGTACTGTGCTTCCTACAGCTGTGTGTTTTTGGCATGATCGCTTGTACATCTTCTCTACCACTCTTCCATTGCCTTGTATTTGTTTGCCTGTTTGTTTTGGTGAATGAAGTCATACTAACACACTACCTTCAAGCACTTTGAGAGAATTCAACATATTGCAATGACAGAAAAGGGCAGGATCTAGGCAACGTCTGACTATCAGTGAATCTTAGGATATGTGCAAGTTCTCAGCATGGTCTGCACTGGGCCTGAGGGCGGACCCTGAGAAGGTCCAAGGCCCCAGATCGCCCTTGAATGCTTTGGGTGATAGGCACGATGCATGGGGGGCCAAAAGCTACGCCCAATTGAGAATGGACTGAAATTCTCCTGTACCGATTCCTTTTGAGGTTCTGCTGGTGTTCTTGTGTAAGAGCCAATAAATCGTCTTTGAATGAGAACAGTTTCACATGGCTCTAGTCCTATTTCAGAAAGTTTGCCCATTTAAAAAAGAATGGCTGTTGGGCAACCGTCATCGTCTGTAAAGAATTCATGCTCATCGTCACTGCTATTGAGAGTGAGCACTGGTCTCAAGAATTCATCAGCGTCTATGGAGCCACCAATGTGGAGATGTCTCCCATCGCTGCATCGTCATTCACCATCCTTTGTTCAGGATTTCCCTTCGCCTTGCTGCAATGTTGAGAAACTTTGGTCAATTGAGCGGTCTATCGCTGAGATCAAACCTCATCAGGAGAATCAAGATCCTATTGATTCAGACCCCGTTGTTGGTCACATTCTCAGCACCGGCATAGGTTGAAGTCGAGAGGGTACTGTTTTTAGTCTGTATTGTTGGAGAAGAAGACAGGAATATTTTCTCCAGGGTGACCTTTATTATTTCGTAGAAAGCTATCACCGGACCTGATTTAGAGGGTATTAGCATAATTGATCAAAAATAATTTGACCTAAAACATTTTATTGCATTTCTGGACATTTTTTTCAGTCATATTTAATAAAATACATATATATGGTGAGTAAGGGTATAGATTGGGTTGAGGGAAACTGGGGGGGGCAGCGGGGGTCTACCCCCATTTTAGACCCAACTAAAATTGTCAAATTAATTCGATCAAATGTTTTAGGTCAAATGTTTTAGGTCAAATAGACCTAAACCATGGATAGCATGCTTCTAGTGCTGATAGTGAAATTATATGAAATGGTGAAATGGTGAGAGGCACCTCAGGCGGCAAGAAGATCCAGCTTCCGGGGGAAGAATTTTCTAGACTGCATCAATGATCTGCTTCTCCTCTGGTAGAGGGAGTGTATTCATGTCACTGTGGGAACGGAACTCAAAAGAAATTGCGGACGCTTTGGGATGCTTAGCACTCAGCAAGACATGCCTGCTTATGTTCCTCTAGCACCATCAATGCCAGATTAAAACAATACTTTTTTTTAACCACATGACAGAAGTAGCCACCCGCTTGAAGATGGATGTGCACGGGCCATGGGCTGCTGGAAAAGCTCAACATGTCAACATGATCTGCATTGACTACACTGATAATGTCAACGACTTGGAGAGCGATGCAAGGAGCTCCACAAGGCTCCTGTAGCAGGCTTGACAAGCAACAAACCCCCCTTTATTAAGCTTTAGTTTGCTCTCATAAACGTAGTCTAATTTTCGCAACTACAGCAAGGAGGAAATCCATGTTTCTATGTTCAAGTTCACCCCTGCCTCTTGAAAAGGAAGCTAGGAATTTGGAAGTCTTGGGATGCAAGAGAAGTCCGTTTAGGAGGTAGAGTGACCAAAATGAATTCATGGGGCAAATAATCTTCAGTCTGAATTTATTCAGGCGGACAGAAGGTGGCATGATGCTGATGATTGTTTTGAGGGAGGGATGTTCATGTCAAATGCTGTTACAGAGGTACGGATAATAGATTGATGCCAAGGAAGCAGTTTAGCCAAAACCAGTTGGTTTTAAGCAGAGGGTAAAACAAAGATAATGGACCTTCCATTTGACAGGGTAGACCTTTTTGGAACATCAAAGATGATGCTCTTGCAGCTATAAAGATATAAACATGTAGAGCTGGAGCTTTTCCAGCATGGCACCCTTCCACTGCTTTTCATGGAGGCATGGGCAGACCTACGCTGGTTAATGCTCTACTCCAGATCTCGCCCATATTAACATATTAACATGTTCCGATACTTCTACCTGAACAAGCCTGACTTTCCATGCATTCACTGCATCCACAGCACCCCGGTGAGAGGAAGGCTTGTCAGTTTTCTGTTGGTTTCGCTGTCCACCGAAATGGAGCAGTGGACTTTGGACATGGTGGCAACAGGTCACACACTGGACATTTTGGGAAGACCTCCTTACATGTCACCATCAAGAAAGCACGTTTCATAAGATCACTTGCAAAACCTAACAGAGGTGCTAGAGCAAGTTGGCCCCAAAGGACCAAAGAGTTCTAGAGTGCACTCAAAACGCGACCTGATAAAAAAAATAACGAAATGTCACACAACTATCTTGGATTTAAAGAGATTACATCGTCAGATGGGTGGATAGCTCATAGATTAAAACATGGTACAATTCTACACTTCACAAGTTTAAAACCTGGCAAGGCAAACGCAGACATTCATCCATCCGAAGTTGACTCTTATAGTACATTACAATGAGTAATAATAACAGCTATTATTACAGCCCTTACAAGCCAGTGGAATTTGATGAGGCAATACACAACAAATTATGATCACTGTGATTATTATTACCAGCATTAATATTAATATTAATATGCAGTTATCTTTATTATTATTATTATTATTATTATACATTACAAGAGGGTCACACTACAGGAGGTGATTCTGGCTATTCAAAAGGGACATTTTCCAGATAGATTATTCTTGGAGGATGCTGACCTCCAACCACTCATTGACAGAAAGCATCAGAAGATGTAGTTCGAGATCCTGGGTCAATATTGAGAAGACTCGGGTGCATGTGTAGCCAAACTTGGATGATGGGTTAATGTATTCATCAAAAAAGGAAGGAGTACATGAATGTGCAGCAAGGTGGCACCTCTTTAGTTTCAGCTGGGGTTTTCTCATCAATCAGCAGAGCTCCAGTCTTGAGCATTCCCATAAAAATGCAATTTATGGGAACATGATTCAGTACTGAAAAAGCTCAAGTCCAATCAATGGAGTAAGCTCTAGTCTGCTTTCTGAGACAAGATGATTGTGTGACAGCCAGGCCACAGAAGATGTTGGGGTTGATATCATCTTGTATCTTCCTGATCCCTTTTTGCACGTTGAACATAATAACTGTCATGCAGAAGTAAGATTGCAATGTCATCAGTTAGAAGGAAATTTAGGACAGCGTCGTCTTAAAGTAAGCGTAATCGTGGTGGGCTCACAAGAAGGAGATGGCATTCCAGGAACTGCTGAATCAAATGAATGCATTTACTGATGCATCAGTGGCAGATCAGTGAGTGCATCTGAATCAAGATCAGGTGTAGGGTGCGTAGTCAGAGGAAGAGACGACCCTGCACATCAACAGGTAGGACTTGTACTTTACTTTATAACATTTATATAGCGCGGCCATGGACCCAAGAGCATGAGGGCGCTACAAGACAAGAACAACACGAAAAACAGATAAAAAGTCAGTGATCAGAGAATCAGTTAAAAACCAGTCGAAGGAATAAAAAGAGACTAATTAAAAAGGTGTGTCTTTAGCTCCTTCTTAAAAATCTCAGGCGATTCAATACCTCTCAACTCAGAGGGGAGAGAGTTCCAGACCTTAGGCCCAATAGCAGAAAAGGCTGAGTTGGCCATCTTCATTGTTCGGCATTCTGGAACAAATAAGAGGTCTTGATTTCTAGATCTTAAAGCTCTTTTATTTGTTCTCACCGAGAGAAGCTATTGTAGATAATCTGGCATATTGTCCTGTCTACATTTTTGGATTATGGTTAGGGTCCTAAACAAAATTCTAGACTCTAAGGGAAGCCAATGGAGAGCACGTCTCTATGCTTGAATTTCATAACAACTCTGACTGTGCCATTTTGGCACACTTGGAGTTTATTCCGATCAGTTTTGTCCAGGCCTATTAGGAGACTTGAGCAATAGTCAATTTTCTACCCTATTATTGTTCTAGCAATAGTCTCTGCATTTTCTTGTGATATGAAGGTTCTTAGATGAGCTAATAGTTTTATATAATAGGCACAAGACGAGACCAGACATGCCCGACATGTTGTTTCATAGACAGTCGCTGATCAAAAGTTACGCCAAGTGTTTTGACTTTTTTAAGTGGGAGGATAGTTTGTTTTCCCAGTTGAAAGCTATCATAGCATGGACCAAGTTTATTCAGTATGTGAGAGGATCCAATAACTAGGAGCTCAGTTTTAGATTTGTTTAGGGCCAACTTGTATGGACCATCCAGGTTTCGATTATGGTAAAAACTTTTTTGATGGCCAGTTCGTCCAGACCATGTGAACTAGATAGCAGGATGACACATTGAGTGTCATCCGCATAGTTGGTAAATATTACATTCTCATGGTCTAACTTAGCAAATAAAGGAGCTGTAAAAATGTTGTAGAAGAAGGAAGAAGTACACGCCCCCTGTGGCACCCCACAGGAGATCGTAATAGATTCAGACTCACCCGTGCCAGAGAACACCTTGCTGTCACGATTATTAAGGACCCATTTAACTGCAAGAGGAGAAAAATGTGCGACCTCGTGTAACCTGGTGGACATAATCGAGTGGTCCACCAGGTTGAATGATTCGGAGAGATCAAGCAACATAAGTAGAGATGCCTCATTTCGATCCATACGGGCCAGTCATTTTGATTTAAGTTCAAGGAGGGCGGTCCCCGTACCAAAGCCGACCCGGAAATCAGACTGGTGATCATTTAAAATGGGATATGTTTTTAAATTATCTGATATCTGTATGTAGGCCAAACGATCAAGAATCTTGAGTAAATCAGCAGTATTAGTGATAGGCCTATAATTATTGGGCAGATCAACTTAGAGGCCTGGTTTTTTTACGATGGGCATTACCAAAACTTTAATGAGATCTTGAGGGACAGTGCCAGATGTTACAGATCCATTAATAAATTTGCAAATTGACGTGATGAGAGTAGGAGAGCATGTTTTAATCAGCATAGCAGTGTGGATGTCATCCTTACATTTGGTAGGCTTAAGTTGTTTAATAATAACTTCCACTTCTTCCTCTGTGATAGGTATAAAATTAAAAACTGGAATCAGCTAGGATCTTTAAAAAGACCAGTCTAGGGACTTATGTTAATTGCATTCTAGTGGACTTGAGCTTCCCAAGCTTTTTTCCCCATTGGTGATGGACAGAGCAGTAAGGATCCAAATGGATACTACAACAACAATACTTAAATTCGCAAACAAGCAAGGATAAGATTGCTGCAGCTATCAAAATAATCACCTGCTCTATGTACATTTTTGCCAAACAGGTGCAGCTGTAAGTCGCCTGTCAACCCCATTAGGCATGTTCTTTAATCAGGGATTTCAAAGTATGCCATGAATGGGACCTGGATCCTTCCCAGCACAGTGGGTATTTCAACAATGGTGTCATGCAGAAGGAGATTTGTTAGTCAATGCAGAAAACAAAAAAGAATAGTACGTTCCCTTCAAGTTCTAAGATTCTCAGTATCCAGAGTAAACTCTTATGATGAAGTGGTCAGGCCTTTTTCTAAAAGCAAGGTTCTTCTGGCAGTGCTAGCATTGGTGACAAAGCCATGGTACACAGATCTTCTACGGCTGTCTCTGTGGAGCCATGTCAATTTGATGAAAAAAATGACTTTGAGGTAATGTCTGCGCTCTTCCTGCTCCTTCCTATGAGGCTAAGATCCTTGGTGTCATCTTTGACTCCACCCTCTCCTTCTAGCCTCATATCTCTGATGTCTCTAAGAAGTCACACTTTAAGCTACGCCTCCTCAGAGGTATTCTGCATGTTCTCACTTTCCCCCAGAAACTCACTGTCTCCAGAGCCCTGTTCCTCTCTAGGCAGGACTATTGCAACAGCCTCTTTCTAAATCTACCTGTCTCTACCCTACGACCTTTACAACTTATCCAGAACAGAACTGTGAGATTTGTCTTTGGCCTCAAGTCCAGGGATCGTATCTCTCCAGCTCTGAAATCTCTTCACTGGCTCCCCGTGGCTGCAAGGATCAAGTTCAAGACACTTTGTATTGTCCACAAGGCTTTCTGGGGCCTGGGACCACACTGCATCCAGCTTTCTCACCCTAAATATCTTCCATCTCGATCTCTCCACTCATCCACCTCCAACTCTCTGAGGGTCAGACGCTTCTCCAAGGAGAGAGTGAGGGGCAGATCTCTTTCCTCGGCTGGGGCCTACCTCTGTCTCAAACTTGAGCAGAACCACCTCCGGTTCCAGAAGCAACTCAAGACCTTCCTATTGGCTTCTGCTTTCTCTCTTCCTCTCCTGCTGATGTCCCTGAGTGCTCCGCGCACTGTTCTCCTGACAACTCACTGAACTCAGGCCCAAGCTCCTGCATGCCCAGTTGTCCTTGCACTACCTCTAGGCCCCTCCAGCACTTAATGGTTTGTATCAGCAACCCTACAGTCCCTTCTCACTGCACTTATGAGCCACCCTCTGGCAGCACTTATTGAGTTACCTGCACTTCTCCGTCCCACTAGCACCTCTCCCCTCCCTCTTCCGCGCACTTGCACGATCTAAATGATACAAGGCCTAGTAAGATCGTTGTTTTGTCCTCCTCCTGTTTCCCCCTCCTTATCTTGTCGCACCTAGGAACACTTGAGTAAAGGCGCTTTATAAATGGCATATCATATATCAAATCAATTTACTTCAAAGTGATTAATTCAACATTTTATTTCAATGTTTTTTAGCCCCCCACCCCATGGATCCCTTCCCATTCACCACTATCCCTATCCCAAATCCCTCCTCGCCCTCTTTTTACCATTTAACTCACAACTACATATATATATATATATATTTTGAAGTAATTCCAAGGAATCACTTGGAAGTAAATCACTTCAGAGTAATTTCCATTGTTGAAACCACAGGATACAGTCTCTGTAGCCTGACTGTCAGTTGCCTCGTCGCCCCCATCTGTTATCTAGTCATCATAGCATCACAACTCAAAATGTCAGCATTTCTATCAGTTTGACAGTGTGGCTCCCGATGTCTAATAGTTTGGCCATCGGAACATGGGTCGTGATTGTTTGCATTTGACGGCTCCAGCAAAAGCCATTTCTACAAGATCAACATAAGCAAAGAAATGGAAGAGATTGTTCAATTGGTTTTTTGTATACAACCCATGGCTCATTCATTGTCAGCATCAACAGGTGAGGACATTTTTGCTAATGTTGGTGAAATCTGGTGGCAACACCCAGAGCAGCAAGTACACTGGGCACCACAGGCAAAGCAGAGTCTACAACAGGTCTGGCGATCAGCACAAGCAGCACAACTCCCACAGCTCTAGACATCTCCTCAACTAATGCAGAGGCCAACAGAGGAGCAGAGACCACAGCAAGTATCATAACTCTGACCAGAAAAGCAGAGACCTCAACAACCACACATGCCACGACTAGCAGAGCTGCTACCATGAATAAAGTAGCAGGTACTGTGCTGAATGCCAGGCTGTGCTGCTAGCAATCCCACTATACATATGCACCATGTGTCGGATCCTTCGAATAGTGCCATTTTTAATTCCAGCCATTCCACATTTCCCAAAGATCCTCCACCCTTTTGTCTCTGCATTTGAATCTGTTCCTACATGGTCTCATTTACCCGTTTCACTCTCGGCTACTACCCTTCACTTTCTTCTGTTGTCTTTGTGCCCTTGGGAGAGGTCATTAAGGCTGTTAATCGCTCACACTATTGAGCTTTAAATGAGGATGGCATTAAGGTGACAATTTTAAAGAATGGCTCAACTCAAAAAGGTACAGAGGATGTGCTTATTTGAGATATGTGACTCTGTGCCGGTCGCCCAATGCACACAACACCCTAATTTAAAACATGGGGCCAGAATCTCAAAACCTTTTTTAACGCAATTCACTTGCTGCAAAAGAAAAAGCAGCCCTATCCACAAAGGGCATCTGCGCACATTCAGATATCCCTTTTCACCTCTCTGTTCATTTGAGCAAATGAGGGTTATTTCTGTGCTATTAAAAGCACATCTGAATTCACAAAAAGGATGCAATTTTAAATGCGTAGAAATGAGGCGCAGGGGCACGCGCAACT
The DNA here is from genome assembly GCF_040938575.1 of Ambystoma mexicanum. Taxonomy (NCBI): domain Eukaryota; kingdom Metazoa; phylum Chordata; class Amphibia; order Caudata; family Ambystomatidae; genus Ambystoma; species Ambystoma mexicanum. The sequence continues at coordinate 587,965,710 of NC_090921.1, forward strand.
CATAACAGGGTCATTTCTGACACTGTCATGCATTTTTCTTTCGGTGGGATGAGCGCGGTTTAAACCACAACTGTCACGCTTGCGTTTCTATCCCTCAAACAGCAATAGAAATGTTTTATTTTGTTTCACATCACACTATGACATGCCCATGAAGGGCTCATCACGGTTAAATGCGCTAAAAGCACCCATGTGGGTGCTAGGAGTCTATAAAATATTGTTGTGTGAGCGCACCAACACTAATATATACAAGGGGGCCCGGCCAGCTCACCCCTCTGGAAATGTGCACCTTAGAGAGAATACAGTGACCTGAGCATTCCTTAATATGCAGCATCTAAAAATAGCATGTCCTCTGGTCTATTTTTAGATGATCCATTTTTGATGTCAGGTAGGGTCTGAAATGACCCTTATATCCATGTACTTTTTTTAAAAGCTCATCCTATTTGTTGACCAGGGTGTCATTTTTGTGTGACAATGCCCCTCCATCACCAGGGTTTGTGCAATCAAATCCAGAGCAGGAATGCAGGATTTAAAACATGTACACATCCGGTTGTGAATGCTGCACTGGTTTTTTCATGGATATGAGGAGATGGTTCTGTTCTTTTGCCGAAGTAAATTACAACATGGTAATTTACAAAATGACTTCGATTTACCCTTAAAAAAAAAATATATATATATATATATATATATATATATATATATATATATATATATATATATATATATATATATTAATGGGAGGTCCCCACGTCCATTTTCATGACCACGCAAATGATGGAGATCCCTATGTGGTCCGCCAGTTGTATGCAGCAGCATAAAGCAGGCGGACTCCACAAGGATCCATTATACATGCTGCCTGCTAGCATGGCAGGCAGCATGTACAATTACAACTAAACCCTGCCCGACGTGCGAGTATGTAGGGCAGGGTTTCATTATAATTGTGAACGACTCTTGCCATTACTCACTTTGCAAGGCGGAGTGCAAAAGTGCAGGGCAAAAGGTGGCGTACACGTGTCTACACTGCATTTTGCGCTGCACTTTTGCACTCCGCCGTTTTGCCGTTGTCCCCCTACCTACATGTATGTCAACACGTAACGGCGCCTCGCTGCCAAATTACTCAATTGAAGAACATGAGCTCCCGGGGTCTTAGGAGGATGGCACCCCTGATAAATAAGGGTGAATTAGGAGGATCGAATGTCAGAAGGTGCCAGATCTCTGGGCCTAAACGATGCTAAGCAGCGTGGGATGTCGGTTTGCTTACACTGCATGCTCCACAGAGAAGTTATGCCGTGTAAAATGAAGCCATTACCTCTTAGGAAATCATAGAATTAAGGGATAAATCATTGTTATTTCTGCAGAATCTGCACCTGCTTAGGAGTTATGGAGTTCACATGACCCTGCTATGGTACATGCCTATGGTACACGCGCACATGCCTTGTAGACATAGAAGTGGAAGTTTAAGCTTCACTAGAATTGTTCATGCAACTAGCTGTAGACAGAGTATATTTTTAATTTCTGTCTGTGTCCTATATTGTGGAAAGTTGTCCTAAACTCAGCAGTAAGAATGTTCCTGTATAATGGGGTCTCAGCTGTATTTAGGGCACAGACTACATCATTATCCCCTCAGATTTCACAGGTCCTTGTATATGCATGGCTGCCATTTCTGGCATCAATTAGTTTCTGGGTGTCTCTGGGAAATGGTAGCTCTTGTTATCACGTGACCAGACAATGTCCTCACCAATAGAAATCTCTTTAATGCAGTGCCAGTAACGGAAGAGATTATTCATCCAAACACTCAGAAGCCAGCGGAGCAACAGCCTGGCGGGAACACCACCACAGCACCACAGACCACAACAACCTCAGCAGCAACTAGTACCATACTCACCACCAAAGGTAAGACCGCCACAGACGGTAACGTCACACTAGGTGCTACCATATGCCATTCTTCACAGAAGATGCCTAAAAATTGGTCACTTTGGGTGTGTTGCCCTAAGTCTTCAGGGTGATTATGTGGTTGGACAATCATGAATGTGTTTTTGTGATTCTGTGCCATTGTTCACGCCACTTTGGTGATGTCGGTGCCTCCTACTGCTTTCTGAAGATGATTCAGGTTGTGGTATGCTATATGGAATGATATCCTCCGCAAGCATCCCTGGGCAAGAATGGCAGTAGGTCTTTGATCTCAGCCGAGGGCCCATGGTGTGATCGATCAGAACTACCCAAAGAGATGAACCACAGGTGGATGAAAGTTCACACAAAAGTCACTTCTTGCCAATGGTGCTAAAGATCAGGCCTGGGGGTATGTCATTTGAATCGCCTGATTTTTGGGATGATTTGGGGCATATTGCCCTTCACCGCAGGGCACTAACATACCCCATTGCTATGTGGGTGCTTGGACAGGATAAACGACATGATGTTCATTGCTATGTGGGTGCTTGCACAGGATAAACGACATGGTGTTCATTGCTATGTGGGTGCTTGCACAGGATAAACGACATGGTGTTCATTGCTATGTGGGTATTGCTATGTGGGTGCTTGCACAGGATAAACGACATGGTGTTCATTGCTATGTGGGTGCTTGCACAGGATAAACGACATGGTGTTCATTGCTATGTGGGTGCTTGCACAGGATAAACGACATGGTGTTCATTGCTATGTGGGTGCTTGCACAGGATAAACGACATGATGTTAAGCCACCTGTGCTTGAAATTTCTAGCATGAGGCCTGCCTTCAATGGAAGTAGACATGGAAATGTTGCTACCATTGACAATATTTCTACCTTGAGATTTTTGGCTCGAAGTTTGACCATGGTATAACTGTGTTTTCCAACAAAGCAGACAGGTGCTGGAAATAGAATTAAAACACGTTTCTACATTTCTGGCTTGCGGCCCATCAGTTTCACAACAAGTATAGTTTTTCCACAGAAGACAGAATCTAAATTATATATTAACTATTATAAATCATATATCAAGAGCTCTGCGTATCCAACCACAGTATTTATTTAAAAAAATTGATAGAAAATAAACCTCCCTCGTGCCTAAGATAGAACACAGCTCATCCACTCAACATTCGTATATCATTCATGGCAAGCACTGACACATTGCAAACTATTTTCATACATAGAGATAAGGTAAAACAGATAATATAGTCAAGTCAAATATCAAAATATGGTCATTTTCTAAGTGGAGTTTTCTTGTGACAGCACAATAGGCGTGTCTATGGTTTTATAATTGTTCATACATAACTTGTGTAACAACTGTACATTTTAGATCTTCTGGTGTTCCAAAAGGCACATCACCAACATGTTTCGACATTCTGGCTATTGCTTTTTTGGCTTCCTCAGGCTCCAACAATTCCGGATGCCGTCCAGAAAGGTTTTCAGTACACCTTAAAATTGTGCTTATCTGTGACCTCAAGTCTTTTGATTACAACATCCTGAAAACTGCCTCAAAAACGTATATAATCGTGTCTTCTGAGATGCTAGGTTAGGATGGAAGGGCATACACAAAAGCTCAAGCTTTAGGGCCGATACCAAGATGCATGGCCCCAGTTTAGTAAGTTCTAGCATGTCTGACCACACATGCATTCTTTCTCTGTGGGTGCAGGGCGGGCGCTCATAAACCCTGTGCATGCAGCAATTAGCAATGCAAACCGTGAAGACAGGGAGAACAGATTCCACGCGCTCCAGGTGCTAAAAAAAAGGGGTGGGCTTTGCAGTAACAGCCCCGAGTGCTTGCCATCCAGGGCGAGGGCTGGTGGCCGCTACCATCGAAGCTGTCACTCACCTTCCTCGGCGATCAACGCTGCCAGGATTGCACACATTAAAAAGTGCAGTTTTGCTTTCTAATCTTTTCAGAAAAAAACACTTCCAAAGGCAATGGGCTGTTGTTTATTTCACATCCCTTTCAGCCAGGCGCTCACATACAGTAGGCAAAAGGGGGACGGACACGTGAAGGAGAGGGCTAGCATCGAGTGGGGGCCGAGAGTACAGCAGGAGGGGGGCAGGGCCTAGCGGAGGGCGAAGTAGGAGTAGGAGAACAGGGGCACTGCCACAGCCCTGTGCAGAGAGAGAGGGGTGCAGAGTGGTACGGAAGTAGAGTAAGAAAACAGATGGAGCGCGTGAGGGGCGGTGCGAGCTGAAGAAAGCCAGAGCAGCATTTCAGCCAGGGGCAAAGAAGGGGCAGCAAGCGGAGAATGATAGGGTCACAGGAGAAGGCACCGCTGTCCCAAGCGGAGGCACGGGAAAGCAGGTGCTGTGGGGCTGGCGTACTGCAGTCATTTGAATCATGGCCTGTCTTCGCGGTCCTGCCCCAAGGCCTCTATAGTACGCGTGGTGTATGTATATGCCATGTAACTATGTACTAATGTAAGGCACCCGACATTGGACCTGCTCGCGTAGCCGCACATGTTCATGAACAGTGTCTTGTCAAAGCTCTCTACAGAGAAAGGTGCCAGCAGGTGAGGGAGAAGGAGGGGCGGGTCCGGGTACTTCCTCACATGGCAGCAATTGCCATCATGAGCACGGTAGTGTCATATCATGGCCAGGTTGCCATATCCCCAACCATGCATTGTTCTTATTCAGCCGGATAGCCCACCTCACCACATGCCAGGCAGTTCCATCATGTGCCTGAGTACCATACATGCATAGCAGACATTGGCATTGATATCATGTGCCCGAGTACTCCAGCCAATAAGGTTTATTTTGTTGCAGCGAGTAGCCAATGCGTGTGCTGTTTACTGGAAATGTGGTTTGTAGAAGTGATTTGTGTAAGAAGCCGCGTAGGTATTGGTGGAAGTAGCACCAGTGTCTCAGTTTGTTTGTAGACGATAGTTGCGGAATAACCTGAAAAAGGGGAAGCCAGAACACTTAACCCACATGTTTGTGGCGCTGCTCATAATGCTAGCAGGATGAGAACAATGCCCGGAGAGCGAGTTATTCAAACTAGGTACCACGAGCTGGGTGCACATCATCTCTTTTGAGAAGTTAAGGCCATAAAGGGGAGCATTTTAAATATGGCATCAAGCGGAGGTCGGTGAGAATTGTGCCCTTTCACCAGGAGAAACAGCAACACATCAGTATCCTAAAAGCAGGGCGAGCTGCTTTCACGCCTCCTGCTCTGCATTGAGGCTCTTCTTCTACACACCCCTCAATCTTCTTAGATTCCAAGCTGATATTCTAGTTTTTGAGTGGTAAAGTCCTACTGAAGTCTACAGGAGGGTGTGCGGCTTGCGGTTATTCTGAACTGCAGTTAGTCTGGACTGAGTGTAGGGTGGGTGACAAATGAGGCTCAGTTCAGAGCTTCAGTGCGATTTGGGAATCACTTGAATTGCCATTTTCCATGGTGGGCATAGTCTTTGCCCTCGCAAGCCGTGGAGGAGGCTATGGTCACTGTCCATGCATGTTATGTTATGGCATTTGGCATTTATATAGTGCTCTAAATATCATTGGTATGACCTCAAAGCGCTTGTGGGTTGAATGACCTCGGGGACCGCTGTCAAAGAAAGTCGAGAGAGTAGGGTGTTATTTGGTGCTTGGGTGCACTCAATATGTGAGCTGCTGATGCGCATACCCGATGGTAGCTGCATCGTAACATTAGTTGTGGTGGTATTGAGAGATCAGTTGTATGTGTGCATTCTGGTGGTTGGTGTCCAAGACTGGATTCTGGCGGCATTAGGCCTGTGTAGGACGCTTACGTGTGCAGCTAGGCCGATTTTCTTCGTGAGGTGTAGCTGCGTTTGATCAGGATGTTGAGGTGTTCATGGAGTATTGTTCCTATGTGAGCAGCTAAGCCGAAATTAATCGGGGTGTAACTGCACTCTATTGTGTGTTTGTGTAGAATATAGAGTGAGCATAGTGATAGGAGAGGTGAGTGTCTGGAGTGGATGTTTTATCCTTACAAGCCCACTGTTCTGGAGTACATTCATGCACTTTGCAATAGCTGCCCTCAGTGGGATATGGGACAGGGGGTAGCTAGGCATGTGCAGTGGAATCACGAAGCCACTAGTTAGAGACTCTATATCTAGTGCCTGCTTGCTACATACTCAGTCACTGGAAGGTCTGGTGGGTTGCTGAGGTTTCTAATTTTTAAATGGCCACCATGAAGTTCCAAACCAATATACCTATGGTGTGTGCACTGCAAGCATTAGTGTAGAGGGACCATCATAACATGTCTGGCCCTCGCAGCCGCACTTGGATCTCATACTAGCCAATACGCCAAATCAATGGCGAGTAGCAGGGAGACTGGGCCCCAAAGCTGGCAATGTAGGATCAAGTAAACATGGCGGAACTTAGGGTCATAGTGGCTGATGCTCTCAGCAAACAAACGATCCACTAAAGAAGTGGACACGGAATGTCTACGTGGGGACAGAGCTAAGCCACTAAATTAGCTTCCCAATGGGCACTCCACACGCCAAGCCATATTCTCTCACCTTAGTCTCCATACACAGCAGGGCATAGAAGAACCTTTTCTTTGGAATTCTCTGCAGTAAGCTCACATCCCAGCCCGGAATGCCTGGAGTAAGTGTGCAAGCAGCCAATCAAAGCAGCAGAGTGCATCCCCTAAAACTGCCCTAATAACAAACCCAAGAAGCAAATGAAGACAAGTGAGAGCAACAAACAACCAAGACACCCCTGGGCAACTTGTCGTGGCAGCAAGACCAATGCTTTGTAGTTTAGTAGAAGAGGGGGAAGGCACAGTAAAAGAGCCAAGACTTGCCTTCAGGAATGCTAGACATGCCTCCGTCCCACTAATGCAATAGTTCGCCTGTCGTTAAGATGGCGCACCCCTGATGCAAACCCTTCTGGGTGAAGTTATGTTAAGCGTTTTTATAATGACCCAATCACCACCATAGTGGTCTAACAGTGCTGTGGCTGGTCCAGAGAGTGGCGTATCGTGCCCCCATCAGAGGCATGTAGGTTTTGGTCTGTGAGGGAATAGAAAAGGGCAGCAGAGATGGGCAAATAAAGAATACAATACATGCACACGAAAGCTGTGTACAGGTAAGAAAGGGAATGAGAAGTAGTGACAGAGATTGTGACAGTGTCCACGTCCGTAGAGTCCGTGTAGAACAATGAAAGCATAAAAGGACACCTGTTTAATGCTCCCGAAAATGAACATACACCAGCGACGCGTGGAGATCTTTGTGATAGTGATTCACTTTGTGAGTGTGTTTTTTCTGCATCATTTGCCCCATCTGCGGGGTCAAAAAAGATATGCACCCATGGTGTAAATTAATCTGTGCCATAGCATAGATTATCATCCCTGCCCAATCAAGAACTATCGGGAACAGTAAGGGTGCAAACGTCCAGCTCCACTTTTCTCTTACAGCTATTCTAGGGGGAGGCCTGACATATGCACTCTCAGTTATTGCCCTCCCTTAATTCCATCTTAAAATAGTGCACACATGTAAACGCAGTTCACTGGCACTCTCTCATCCTCCAAAAACCGCGATCGCCACAAGCACAGCAGTAAAGATGACATGAAGCACGGTGGCACCTACTGCAGTGTGTTCAATAGCGGTGGACAGCAGCACAAGCACAGTACCATCTAAAACAGCTGCAAAGAGCAGTGATCATCATAACTACTGCAATAACAGGAATAGGGACCAGAACAAGCAATGCCATAACAACTGCAGCAGCAATGATTACCACCAGCATTGTAGCACCTATAACGGGCCCAGAGACCACGGGACAGTCTACAGGTCCCACTGCATCTCATACAGCAGGAGAGACAAGCAGTGCTGCATTTACAACAGCTACAGGGGTACCCTCAAATTCTGCAACTCCAGTTACAGGAGCCGAGACCACCACAGCCACTTCAGTGTGAACTACAGCACCAGAGTCCACTGCAGAGCCTACAACTAGGGCATTAACTACCAAAACCACTTAAGTGCCCACAACAGCTGCAGGGGCAACGGTAAGGAATGCACAACCCACAAGCACTACAGTAGATATTACAGAAGTAGAGACTACCCAACCAACCAGGGACTAACTACAGGAACAAAGACTACCAAAGCCGCTGCTGGATCCGCTACAAAAACTACAACTGAATCAGAGACCACAAAAAGCACTGTAGCACATACAACAGCTGTCGAGGAAACCATAATAACAGCAGTGTCTGCAAGAGCTGCAGAGGTCTCTACATTAGCTGCAAAACCTACAGCAGTAGCAGAGACCACAACAACTGCTGAATCTCCAACTACAGGAACAGAGACCACTCATCTATTGCATCACCTACAACTGGACCATAAAGCACCAGAAACATAGCAACATCAATAAAAGCAGCAGAGACCACTACAAGTGCAACGGCTGTCACAGGTTTCCCCCCTTCTCACCTGTCTGTGTTGTTTATTAGAGTTCTTCGATGGAGTCTTCTTGCGCACAGTGCGGGTCTTGTATAACCCTGTGCGTATGTCCTCGGGTTGCAGCATGCGTTCAGCGTCCCGATTCCTGGATCGTTCAAAATGTCCGGGAAGTCCTGGAAACATTAAAGCGTGTACTCGGGAAGTGAGTACACGGAGATCTGGGATGCAAGTGAGGACAAAAAGGTAAGGAATGAATGAGGAGGAAGTAATAGGGGGCCCAGGAACCAGGAATCAAAGAGTTAGCAAGAGCGAACTACGGCAGCACATGTCTAGCCACTGCAAGCAGTAGCGTTGAGACACGCAGGGCCGCGGGGCGTGTTTGCTTTATAGAATGTGATGTGTCCGACACGGAATCTGGTAAACAGCGTTCCGTGTTTGACGGCCATGTTGGGAGTGCTGCTGAGTGCAAGCCCCTATGTGTCAGGGACCAGGAAGGCCAGAAGGGATGCGTCCGATGGTTCATGACAACGGCAGCAACTACAGAACAGCAACAGAGCCGACTACAGAACCAATGACAACAAAAGAGAATACTACATCCACTACAACCGGATTGTTGGCAATAAAAAGCAATGCAGTACTTACCACAGCTACAGGGACAACCATGAGATCTGGATCATCTACAACACCGGCTGAGAGCTTCAAAACCACTGCAACACCTATAACAGATCCCACCACGACCACAGTAGCACCAGCTACTGTAACAGAGACCTATATGTGTCCACTGCATACACTGCAGCACATACAACTGGAACAGAGACTTCCAGAAGCAACACAGAGACCTTCAAAAGCACCACAAAACCCATAGAAGTAACATGGATGACCACAACCGCTGCAGCACCAATTACAGGAACAGGGACCACTGCATCCACCGCAGTACCCACAAATGAGACAGAGACCACCAGAAGCACTACAGGAAAATCTTCAACAGTCACAGAAACCTCCACAAGCATGGCCAATCCTAAAAGAGGGGCACACACCACCATAACTATGGCACCGCCAACTGCAGGCTCATAGAATACTACATTCTCTGCTTTACCTACAGCAGGAACGGAAACACCACAAACAATACAAAATCAATTGATGCAGAGCTCTCCACAGGCAATGTAGCACCTACAACTGCTGCAGGGGCAACCAAAAGGATTGCATTATCTGCAACAGCTGCAGAGACTTCCACACGTGCTGCACCACATATGACAGTAGGAGAGACCACTACAATCACAGTAACACCAACAATAGGATCCAGGATCACTGAGTCGACTGCACCACCTACAACTGACCTAGAGACCATGAGAAGTATAGCAGCATCCGCACCAGCACCAGAGACCATTACAGCTCCCTATGCATTAGAAACAGTTTCAGAGACAACCAAACGCATTTCTGCATCTAAACAGCTACTAGAGGCTCTGCAAATTGTGCAACTTCAATAACGGGAGCTGAGACCACATGGCCACTTCAGCACCAACTACAGTAACAGATACCTCGGAATCCACTGCATCAACTGCAGCACAAACAATTGGAACTGAGACCACTGGAAGTAGTGCAGCAACTACAACAGAAGCAGAGATCACAAAGATCACTGCACAATCTATGACAGTCACAGAGCACGGCAATTGCTATAACAGTAACAGAGGTGACCACAACCACAGCAGCACCAACAACAGGAATGGGGACCGCTGCATCTACCGCTGTGTCCACAAGGGAGCCAGACCCCAGCATAAGCACTGCATCATCTACAACAGTTCCAGCGACCACTACAGAATCCTCTGTATCAACAACAGTTGCAGGGACAACCAAAATCACAGCAGCACCTGCAACAGCTGCAAAGACAACCAACAGGACGGCATTGTCTACTCAAGCTCGGGAGACCTCTACAAGTGCTGCACCACATACACTAGTAACAGAGATCACCACAACCGCTGCAAAAGCAACAATAGGCACCAGGACCACTGCATCTACTTCTCCACCTACAAATGGCACAGAGACCACTGCAGCATCTACTACAACCCCAGAGACCACTAAAGGTCCCTTTGCATTGAAAACAGCTGCAGAGACAACCATAAGCACTGCTGAATCGACAACAGCTGCAGTGGCAACCAATGTGATGTCATTATCTACAACAGCTGAAGCTACCTCCACAAGTGCTGCACCACATATAACAGTGGCAAAGACCATCCCCATCACTGCAAAACCTACAACAGAACCCAGGACCACTGCATCTATTGCACCACCTACAACTGCCTCAGAGACCAGTATAAAAACTGCAGCAACTTCAACAACACCAGAGACCAGCAAACATTCCTCTGCATCTAAAACAGTTGCAGAGACAACCAACAGCACATCTGCATCTACAACAGCTACTGGAGGCTCTGCAAATTCTGCAACTCCAATAACGGGAGCTGAGACCACCATAGCCACTTCAGAAGCAACTACAGTAACAGAGTCCTCTGTATCCACTGCATCAACTGCAGCACCTACAATTGGAACTGACACCACCAGAAGCAATGCAGCAAATCCAACAGCTGCAGAGGTCATCAATAGAACTGCCCAATCTACAACAGTGACAGATACCATCAAAGTACTATAACTCCTATAACTGTAACATAGTCCACCACAACCATGGAAGCACCAACTACATGAATGGGGACCACTGACTTCACCACAGTACCCACACAGGGGCCAGAGACCAGCAGAAGCACTGCAGCTCCCTGTGCATCAGCAACAGTTGCAGTGACAACCAAAAGCACTGCTGCATCTACAACAGCCACAAGGAACTTCCCAAAATCTGCAGCTTCAATGACAGGAGCTGGGACCATCACAGCCACTTCAGCATCACCTACAGGAAAGGAGATCTCTGAATCCACTGCAGCACATACAACTGCAACTGAGACCACCAGCACCACTGCATCAATCACAACATCTTCAGAGGCCATCAAGAGCCCTTCACAGTCTACCACATTCACAGTGACCTTCAGAAGCGCTGCAATCACTATAACGATAACAGAGATTACCACAACCACTGCAAGAGCACCTACAAGAAGATGGACCACTGCATCTACTACACCACTCACAACTGGTCCAGAGACCACCAAAAACAAAGAAGCACCTACAATTGCTGCAGTGACAACCAAAAGGACTGCATTATATACACCAGATGCACAGACTGCCACCAGCGTTACACCACATATACCAGTAACAGAGCCTGCCACCACCACTGCAACACCAACAACAGGAACCAGGACCACTGCATCTACTGCCCCACCTACATCTGATGCATAGAACACCAGAAGCACTGCAGCATCTACTACACTCCAGAAAATCACTACAAATTCCTCTGCACCTAAAACAGTTGCAGCGATAGCCACAAGCCCTGCTGAATCTACAACAGCTACTGGAGGCTATGCAAATTCTGCAACTCCAATAATGGCACCAACTACAGTAACAGAGACCTCCATATCCACTGCATTAACTGCAGCACATACAATTGGAACTGAGACCACCAGAGGCAGTGCAGCAACTACAACAGTGGCAGAGATCACCAAGAGCACTGCACAATCTACAGCAGTCACAGATAACATCACAAACACCACAACTCCTATAACAGTACAGAAATCCCCACAACCACTGCAGCACCTGCAATGCCTATAATAGGGGCAGAGACTAAAACAGCATCTGCAGCATCAATCACAGGAGCAGCATCTGCAAAAGAAACAGTTGCCACCACAAACAGTACAACATCTACACAAGGATCAATGGTCTCCACGAGCATGTCAGTGCCTATCACTGAAGCAGAGATCAGCACAATTACTGTAGCATATACCACAACAGTGGAGACCACCGCAACCAATACAGCACCTCGGTCAGAGGCTACCATAACCCGTGTAGCACGACCCAAAGGAGAAGAGATCACCACAAGTAGTGCACATCCACCTATAACATTCAAAACAACCACAGGCGTTTCAGCACCTTCCATAGCAACAGAGACCACCAGAAGCACAGCAAAACCTTTCACAGCAGCAGCTGCCACTAAAGGCACTGCAGGGTCCATCACAGCAGCAGTGACTACCACAATCACTGGAGCACTTGCCACACTTACAAAGTCCAACAGTGCCTCATCCTTCATGAGTACAATGGCTGATACAGTGTTTTGCTAGGCTTTTCATAAGTCTGTAAAGGATTCCTCCAGGTTCAACTGGATTGTCTATGATGTATGTTTCACCTGTTAACTGTTATTAACTTATTATTTCAATTCCCTTGCTCTTATTGCTTTCCCTTTATCCTCATTTCATTCTCACCCATCTTCTGCATGTTCTCACTCACCTATCTCAATGACTTGACAAATGCTCTCACCATTTCTCCCCTTACTTGCCCTTCTATACTGTTTCCTTCCCTTTGGTTCTTCTCCTGATTTTTGTCTTGTGTCTGTCTTCAGGCAGATCAGTGGTTCAGTGCACTAATGCATCCAATACAGGGATATTTGTAATACCTCATGGGTTGGGTGGATAGATCACATTAATGTGCTTTCCTCTGAGATGAGAGCAGCCTCCTGGCAGGGCTGTCTTAACCTCCTAAAAAAGCTGACCATACTTGTCCAGCAAACTATCGCCCGATTTGTATAACTTCTTCACTGGGAAAACGCATTGAAATGCTGGCAATCTCTGAGCTTACCTTCTACACTGAATATGTTGACTGCGTCCATGACCAGTATTGGTTCAGATCAGCCAGAGGCATGGAAACTGCTCCCCTGAACACCTTTGAAGATCTGCTCTCTAAACTTGATTCCCTCTCTCCCTCTGTCCTCATCCTCCCTGCACTTTCCTCTGCTTTTGACACTGTCAATCATGCCACCCAGATCAACAGACTCTGTGGGAACCTGGGCATCATGGATCAGTCCCTGGCGTGGCTGACCTCCTTCCTCCTTGAACGTCCCTTCCAGATCCAACTTGGGTCCTTTGTCTCCACCATCTATCTCTCCATATGTGGTGTCCCTCTGGGCTCTGTCACTCACCCTGGCTCTTCAATGTCTATCTGGCCCCCTTGGCCCACGTAATCTCAATCTTCTCCTCTAACTTTCAGTATTATGCAGATGACACCCCACTCTCTTTCAGGCTCCCGTCAGCCTCCTCTCCACACTCGCTCATTCATGACTATCTATCCGCGATTCAGGATTGGCGCACCTCCAATGGTCTTGGCCTTAATCCCAGTAAGACGGAGATCCTTCTCATTTGGGTCCCTGCTCCTGCTTTACCTCTATGACTCTGGCTGCCCTCCTTGGGCTCTCTACTCTCACCTTCCTGTGAGTCAAAATACCTTGGCATCATCTTCGACTCCACCCTCTCCTTCTCTCCTTCCAGCTGCACCTCCTCAGAGGTATTCTACCATTCCTCACTTTCCCCCAGATGCTCACTGTCGCAAGAGCCCCTGTACTCTCCAGGCTGGACTACTGCAACATCCTCTTTCTCAGTCTGTCTACCTCTACTCTTCGCCCCCTTCAACTAATCGAAAACAGGACTGCAAGAGTTATCCTTGGCCTCAAGCCCAGGGACAGTATCTCTACAGCCCTAAAACCTCTCCACTGGCTCCCAGTGGCAGAAAGGATCAAGTGCAAGACCCTCTGCATCGTCCACAAGTCTTTCTGGGGCCTGCACTACACCCAACACTCTCTTCTGAAAAACCTTCCTTCTAGAGCCCTTCGCTCAGCTACATCCCACTCTCTGAGGGTCAGATGCTTCTCTAGGCAGAGAGTTGGGAGTAGATCTCTCTCCTCTGCAGGTGGCTCTATCTGGAACAGCTTCCCTGTCCATCTCAGACTTGAGTTGGACCCCCTGAAGTTCTGGAAGCAGCTCAAGACCCTCCTTTTCTCCTCTGCTTTCATTCTCGCTCCCTTGCTAACTTACCTGTCGGCTGTGCTGACTGGTTGCTTGGTTTCCCTCAGAGTCTCACTGGCTACCAGGCTCCTCCACGACCAGTCTTCCCTGCACTGCCTCCTGGCATACAGCACACTTGGGGACTGTAGCTGTAACTCCTACAGCCCCCCTGCACTTAACTAGAGTCGTGCTGCATTGGCTGCACTTACTCAGAGCCAAGCTGCCCTGTTTGCACTTCCCCCCTACCTCTCCCTTGCACTTTCCCCTCTACTCTCCCTTGCACTCTTTGTCGCTCTTGCACAATCCGAATGACACAAGGCCTAGTAGGGATTGTTTGTCTTGTCCTCCTTATGTCTTCCCTCCCTTGTCTTGGGGAGGAAGTATAGCTAAGGGGCAACGCGTATCTCTTGGAAGCAAGGTCTTCCGCCTCATGGAAAGGGGCGGATGCAGTGTCTCATCCAATGAGGTCATGACATCTCCCAGGTAGTTGTTTCCTCCCGTGTGATCCTCCCTCATATAGCCGCCCCAGGGTCAGGATCAGGATCAGGTATCGGCTGCCGTCTCATGGCCACATGGGAGGAGTTTCCCGCCGAGGAATCCGTGATGACTCAATTGGATTCATCACACTGTGCAAAGGTCTCCTTAGCCAAATGTAGCAGAAAGGGTTGACGCTTTAAGTCATGTTCTGCTTCACCCTCCTGTGCATTTTATTTCACCAGTGCCAACCACAGGAAGACAGGCAGACATGGCCAGGCAGTTGTGTTTTCGTACCCATTATGGCTAAACAATGGTATTACTGCAAATTATTGCAGACCAACATTGCGAATCCGAAAATTCGGAATTATTTTGAGCCCCATTTCACTGCATATATATGTGGGGGGATGAGTTAAATTGATAATAAATGTGGGGGTTAATGGGTCTCTGGGGGATCACATGCAGTGAAGTATAGTAAAAGAAAAGAAAATCAGTATTTTTGGATTCACAGTTTTTTTTCTCGATATTTTCATATAGATCCTAAAAGGCAGATTGGTTTTTCTGTGGCATTTATATGGAATGCCTTCGAACCATGATGCCCTATTTCTGTGGCCTATTGGAAGGGGCCACAGCTGGATGGTTGGGGCATGTGATATATCAATGAACCATCAGTCTTTGCAATGCTTTCTCAGTCATGGCTGCCATCTTGGCTCACCTTATCTCAGGATGTCTCTGACAAATCATAACTGCCTCTTTTTATTGCATATTTAACCAAATCTCCTCAGTAATACAACTGTGTTTTTTGCAGTGCCAATAACCGAGGAGATTATCAATCCCGTCACTGAGAAGCCTGCTGAACAACTTCCACAGGGGAATACCACCACAACTCAACATACCTCAACTACCACAACCTTGGCTGCTACCAGCACTACAGCGACCACTAAAGGTAGGACCCTGGGCTGCACAGCACCCCAAATGCCATTGGTGCTCCATCATCTATTCTTAAGGGAAGAACTCAGGGGAATGCTGGGAGTGATGAGATTTGGGGGATGTAAAGGTTACCCTTTGAGCTTCGCCCACACCTGAAAGGTTAACCAGGTTACTCACCGTAGTGACCACCTTACTCCTAGTCCATAGCCCCCTTTCCTCCATACTTATGGGACAGTCCTCCGTCCTGTGGGACGGGACCGGAGCACTTTGTAAAAACATCAAAATTGTGCAAACATTTTAGTCCTTCCTCTCTTTTACGCGGGGTAGCGCACGCGGCTGTAACCCCGCCCATCTTAGCTCCACCCCGCGCATCGCCTATCAGTCCTTTTCTATTGCCAGATCAGAGACTTTTAAGCAACAATAGAGGAACCTTATTAGAGGGGACGGCGGGCGGGCGTATGGAGGAAAGGGGACTATGGACTAGGAGTAAGGGGGTCGCTATGGTGAGTAACCTGGATATACTCCTACATCCCGTCCCCTTTCCTCCATACTTATGGGAGATTCCCAAGCACTCCTCACAGGAACTAAGGGTGGATGGAAAACCTCTTATTGAAAAAGGTTCTTCAGCACAGCCTGGCCAAACTGAGCGTCAGATCTGGAGCTCAGGTCTAGACAATGTTAACAAAAAGCCGATGGGGAGGCCCATGTAGCCGCTTTTGTGATGGTCTCACAGGGGACATATTTCTGAAAGGCAACTGCAGCTGCCTTACCCCGCACCAGGTGTGCATGAATTCCTTTAGGAGGCTGCAGACCTTGGACAGTGTAAGACTCCGTAATACAGGCAGCGATCCATCTGGAGATAGTCAACTTAGAGGCCTGTCTACCTTGTGGATTACCAAAGGTCACCAATATTTGAGAAGAGCTCCTAAATTCAGATGATCTGCCCAGATAGAACTTAAGAGCCCTTCTAACATCCAAACAATGCAGAACCCTTTCCGCTTCTGAAGCTGGGTTTGGAAAGAAGACCGGCAGGGAGATTGACTGATTCAGATGGAAATCAGAGACCACCTTTGGCAGGAAAGAAGGATTTGTCCGTAGGGCCACCTTATCCTTGTGGAAAACCAAGAAGGGATGCTCCACCGACAGAGCTTGGAGCTCACTCACACGCCTTGCTGAAGTAACAGCAACCAAAAAAGACACCTTCCACGAAAGGTGCTTAAAGTCCACCGTTCGAACGGTTTATGGCACAATGGAATAAGGACCACATTCAAATCCCACGTTGGGTGTGGCTTGCGAACCGGGGGATAAAGACGCGTCAAACCCGCAAAGTGCCTCCTAATCACTGGATTTGACAGTGAATAAGAGCACTGGTCTGTGGATAGGTAGGCCCCTACTGCCGAAAGATAAGTTCTGCATGACAGAACATGAATGCCCGATTCTGCTAGGTGAGACACGAAGAACAGCACCGTGTCAATCGTAGCCATCCTGGGGTCCAGCTGTTTGGCTAAGCACCAGTGACCGAACCGAAGCCACTTGCTCTTATACTGAGACCTCGTCGAGGGCTTCCTGGCTGCCTGAATTATTCGCATGTTATCAGCAGACAGGTTGAGATGCTCTAAAGACCTGAACTCAGGCACCATGCCGCCAAGCTGAATGATTGTGGGGAGTGGTGCCACAGCTGTTGAACACTCTGGTGAAGCAGATCGGGACTCACTGGTAGCCTGATCGGTGCACACACCAACAGGTGCTGAAGTTCTGAGAACCAGAACTTGGCCGGCCACCACAGGGCTATGAGCAGAAGAGAACAGTTCACCGTGTTCCTCAGCTTGCAAATCGTCCGATGAATCAGAGGCAGAGGCGGGAAAGCATAGGCTCTCATGTTGTGCCAAGGAATCTCGAGAGCATCCCCCAGAGAGGAGGCTCCCTGACCATTTCTGGAGACATAGAGAGGAAGTTTCTTGTTTGCCGATGTTGCAAAGAGGTCCACTTCCGGAGTGACCCAACACACGAATATCCGTGAGAGGATCTCCGCTTTCAATTCCCACTCGTAGCTGACCATTGTCCGCCGACTGAGGGCATCTGCCGTGACGTTCAGCTGGCCTGGGATGTGTACTGCTACCAGCCAGACACCATGACAAACCGCCCACTCCCAAATCTGGCTGGTCAGATCCACAAGAGGAGGAGACTTGGTGCCCCCCCTGCTTGTTGATGTAATACATTGACACGACATTGTCTGTGCGGATACGGACCACTTTGTTGGCAATGACCGGCCTGAAGACCTTGAGCACTAGGAAAATCGCCAGAAGCTCCAGATGATTTATGTAAAGGAGCTTGTCCTGGGGCGACCAAAGGTCCGAGACCTAAAGAAGATTCAACGTCGCACCCCACCCCAGAAGGGAGGAGTCCGTTGTGACCGTCACCATCGGGGTGGGGTCTTGAAAACCCGCACCCACCGACAGGTTGCTGTGAGACGACCACCACACCAGGTCCTCTATCAAGGAAGCCGGAATCAATATCATCTTGGAGTCCGGATCCACAGCCTGACGCCAAGAGCTCCGAAGAGCCATTTGAGTCCACCTCATCTTGAGTTGAGCAAGAGGAAGAGCCAATACGCAGGAGGCCATGAGGTCCAGAAGCCTCTGGAACCACCAGGCCGACATGCTCTCCTACTGCGCAAACATCTGACACGTGGCCAACAGATGCGCCATTCTGTCTCCGGTCAGGTATACTCTGCAGTCGATCATGTTCCAGCAAAAACCCAGGAAAATCAAGTCCTGAGAGACCATCATGGAAGATTTCCACCAGTTCACCGACAGCCCAAGGTGGAACAGGAGCTGGAGGAGAGACTGAAGATTGCACGCGGCTTTCAGCGGGCAAGGGCTGCGCAACAGCCAATCGTCCAAACACGGATACACATGGATACCCTGCAGACGAAGATAAGCTGCAATCACCGATATCATCTTCATAAAGACACGCAGTGCCGAGCTGAGGCCAAAGGTAAGCACTCAGAACTGGAAATGCTCCTCTCCCACAGAGACACACAGGTATCTCCGGTGTGGATTACAGGTCAGAATATGCATATACACATCCTGAAGGTCCACCACACTGAGCCAATTACCCATCTGTAAAGAGGACTTTATCTGACCAGGCGTGATCATCTTGAATTTCTCTTGGGGTAGGAAAAGATTGAACCAGGAAAGGTCTAGAATGGTGCACAGGCCAGCCTGGTTGGATTTGGGCACCGTAAACAGTCGGGAGTAGAAGCCCTCCCCTCGTTCCCCTAGGGGAATGGGTTCCACTGCTCTGAGATCCAGTAACTTCTGGATCTCGGCCATGAGGGAGGGCGACCCTGACAGCTGGAAAGGAGGATTGATGGGTTGTGTAGGGGGAAGGGGCAAGCGGAAGCCCGCCCGAGCAACTGACAAGACCCACCGGTCCTCGGTGATAGTCTGCCACGCCTCCCAATGAGACGCAATGCGTCCTCCCACCGGGGTCTCGTGCAAGTGCAGAGAAACCTCATTTGTCTGGTTTCTCGGTGGTGGCACCACCTGAACCTGAGGAGGAACCTGAGGAGGTTGCTGCCTCCGGCGGGAATTTCCCAAAGGGGTATCGACTCTGCAGGATTTTCGGTCTAGAAAACCCCTGAAGCCAGAGGAGGGCCAGGGTTGTGACAACGTTCTCTGTGTCCTAAAAGGTGGTTTCACCAGGACAGACAAGGACTTGGCGGTCTGGGTGCTATCCTTCCTTTTGGTCAGCTCCACATCCGTTGTGGAATGAAAAAGCTCCTTGCCGTCAAACGGCAGGTCCAAAACCTTATCCTGCACCTCCTTAGAGAACTTGGTGGCGTGCAGCCAAGCCTGACGAGAAGTATCCACTCCAAGCATAAGGCACCGGGCCGAAGTGTCGACATGATGAGCCGCAGCCTCCAGCAGATCCTGAGCCAGGACTCTGGCATTTTACAAACCCGCCTTGAAGTCCTCAAGCTTTTCAGCAGAGATGAACTCCTCAAACTCCGACAGACCTTTCCACATTTTCATATTCGCCCACGCTAATACCAGTCCTGCATTGGCCTGATGCAATTGCAGGGCCGAGTTAGCAAACATTTTCCTCACAAGGGAGTCAAGAAGCATATACTCTTTGCCCAGGACCTGTGTAGCCATCGTAGAAGAGGATGCAGCAGGTCTGGACTGCAAAGTGGCCGCAGCCACCACCGTGGAGGAGGGGGGTGGACATGACGCTAAGGCCACCTCTTCTGAGGAATGAAGCCTGTAGCGCGCGTCAATTTTCTTATTGACGAACAGTCCGGAGTGTGGTCTCTCCCAGACCCTATGGACCTCAGCCAAAACGTCCTTCTGCAAGAACAAGCCGGTACGCTCCGAAGGAGACAAGGTCAATGCCCCCGAAAGCACGCCCTCCTGCGGAGCGGGTGCCTCGGGTACTGGAACATTCAACAGACACATCATGTCCAGCACCCGGTCATGAAAGACTTTGATAGAGCCGGGCTGATCTTCGCTGTCCTGATTGCCCTGCATGTCATCCGACAGGTCCGGATCAGGCTGAACCACATTGGGCACCCCAATGACCTTGTCCAGTGGGTAAATGGAGTCAAGGGTGGAAGAGTAGGAGCAGGCCCCCAGGCAAAGGCGGCGTCGACAGAACCACCGATATGCATATCTCCCTAAACAATCCCCTAAGGTACTCCTTCATGGGATCGGAACGCATACGTTTTTGAAACTTGCCGAAAAAGGCGTCCTCCGCCGTCGACTTTGGAGCGGCCAGAGGAGGCCTCTCATGAGGACGGGAATTCCAAGGGCGCAGGGGAGAGGGTTGCCAAGAAGGCCCATCCCCAGAGGTGTCCACATAAATCAAGGGTGCCGATGCCGCAGGCAGCGAGACATTGTGCAGAAGGGGCATCCGGGTGTTCCAGTCATAAACTGGACGAAACGAATGTGCAAAAGGAAGCCGATATTCACCTATGGAACCAACCCCTACACCTAAGGCTGATGGCGTAGTTGTAAGGGATGCATCCAAAATGGCCTCCGTGGTCTTGGCGGAAATGGGCGCCATTTTGTCGGCACCTGAAGAGAACTACGACACGTGTGGAAGTGAGGCAGGGGTCCCCACAGGTGGGTCAGGGTCTTCATTTTAGCCTTAACACAAGGAACCTCGGCCGAGCCAGTACTGTGTGGCCTAGGATGTTTTTGTGGCATGCTAATAGCCAAACTAGCCTTCGCAGGAAGGACCTTGGCACTGCTAGTAAAGGAGGAATTACAGTTCTAAACCTCACTCCTTGCCCCCTCAACAGACCTGGGGTCACCGCAAGAGCGGGAACCATGAGGAACACCTTCCACCGACAAGGCCTTAACAGGCCTCTCAGAACTCTTGGTCACCTTAGCCTCTAAACGAGGGACCGTAGACCAGAGTCCGGTAGAAGCCTCTTCACGCCGGGCCTCGAGCTTCCGTTCGGTATCAACAAGCCCACCCGAGGCCTCGGGCGCACCCCGGTACAATTGAGGAAAGCTCCAATCAAGGAGGCCTTGGAGCGAGCTCCAGTACCCCACGACTCAGTAGAACTAGGCCTACAAACAGCCCCCACAGGTGGGGCCTCGGATTGTGTCACCAGGCCCCTCAAGGAGACCTTCGGAGAAAACTCAGGTACACTTTTTAGGCCCAGACGGCACCTCAGGGCAAGCCCCGGCAACAGAGCCCTTGACGCTCCTCCCAGACCGGGAAGACCCCGGAAAGGTGTCTCCCGGCCGGGGTGCCCTAAAAAGTAAGGAACTTACCGGGCGTTTCTTTTTCTCGTCAAGGAAGGATTGGAAATGCGAAGGGGGATTGCGCTGAAACACCTCCTCCCACCGCCCTAACCAACGTTGAAGCACCTAGACCGAAAGGGAATCGCAATAAAAACACGAGTCCCACTGGTGGTCAGGACCCAAACACTCTTAACAAAGAGGATGGGGATCCGCCCTAGTGAAGTGTCGCTGACAGGAAGATCAATTCGGAAAGTCTAGCTGAAACGGAATAGACAGACTATCACGCGATCGCAAGCGAGAGCCAGAGAGGAGGAAATTGGAATAAAAAACCTTCTGCAGATGCAAGTGCATCCAGTCTCGAACGAGCAGAAAAAAGGACTGATGGGCGATGCGCGGGGCGGAGCTAAGATGGGCGGGTTTTTGGCCGCGTGCGGTACCCCACGTAAAAGAGAGGAAGGACAACCATTGTTGCAAAATTTTGATGCTCTTACAAAATGCTCCGGTTCCGTCCCACAGGACGGAGGAATGTCCCTTAAGTATGGAGGAAAGGGGACGTGATGTAGGAGTAATGCCCTCCTCAAGGCAAGATGTAGCCACCATGGGCTGACATCTCAGAACCCTTGCATGCACGTTTAGATCTCTGAACTCTGGGCATATGTCATAAGGGGGCAGGGAGACGCGCAAGCATGTGTTGACTATGTGCACAGCAATAGGGAAAGTGTAAGCTATGGCTGGTTTGGACATTTCCTGTGGGAAGAGAAGTGTAGCCCTATGTTTCAATATCAGTGTTTCTGGCACACAGAATTGCACAGAAGGATTCCCTGTGTAGGCGGTGCTAGCAGGTATCTCTCCCTCCCAACTTGGGACTTGCACGAGTGGCTTTGCAAAACTAAGGGAAACCGTTTTGTACAGAACGCTCGAAGAAAGCCGGTTGCATCTCCCAAGAAACACTTCTGGTCCAATTAAATTGTTAATACATGCTTTAGTTTCAGACCACTATCAATATGAATATCCAAGGCCTCGCTGTAGAAAAGTGTGGGAAACCTCCATTTTAAATAAGCAGTGCATCTTTTGGCCTTAGGCAGTCACGCTCTTCAGTGCTTCTCTAGATGGAGCCTGGTGTATGCCTGTTGCCCCGCGCATTCAGTGAACGTCTGTTTTCAGTGCGTCAAATATACAGATCCCCTTCTATTTGTATAATACATGTACTTGTACAATGTTCAGCTCTCATTCAAGTTTAAAACAATGTGACAATTAAAAAACAAGTATGCAACATTTTCTAATCTTCCACAATATATTCTTCTCTGCCACAATTATAGGAACTATCAAAAGCACCGTAACACACATCACAGAGCCACAGACCACCACAAGCACTGCATCACCTACCATAGCCGAACATACAACAAGCACAGCAGCATCTACCACACCTCATCTGACCACCCAAAGCACTACAGTCCCTACAACAAATGAAGAGAAAACAATATGGACACTGTCTATAACAGATCCAGAAACCTCTGTAAGTGCGGTGACACCTATAACAGTAGTAGAAACTAGATCAACTACTGTAGGACCAACTACAGAAACAGAGACTACTTCATCTACTGCAACACCTACACCTGGACCAGAGATCACTAGTAGAGCTGTGGAATCTACAACAGCTACAGAGAACACTTCAAGCATTGCACCCTCTAGGATATCAGCAGAGGCATCCACTAGAGTTGCATCCTCAACTTCTGGAACAGAGACCACAGTATCCAATGCAGCACATACAACTGGGAGAGAGACCACCAGAAGTACTGCACCATCTACAGCAGTACTAGACGTCACCGAAAGCACTGTTGCACCTACAACTAAGCCAGAGAACACCAGAAAGACTTCCGTGCCTACAACAGCTGCAGGGGTAACCACAACTATCTCAGCCTCAACAGAAACTTCTCAGACAACCAAAAATACTGCTGCATATTCAACAGCCGTAGGGGCATCCACAAGATCTGAAGCTTCAATGACAGGAGCAGAGGCCACCATCACCACTGTGACACGAAGTGCAGTAACAGAGACTGCTTCACCCACCACCATAACAGAGGCCAGTGCATCCACTGTAGCACCCACAACTGAATCAAGGAGCTCTAATATCACTCCAGCACCTACAACAGCTGCAGAGACAACCATGAGGATTGCTATGTCTACAACAGCGGCAGAGACCCCCACAAGTGCAGCAGCACCTATAACCATAGCAGAGACCATATCAACCGCTATGACACCAATAACAGGAACTAGGGCTACTGCATCCACTGCACCACGTACAACTGGTGCAGAGGCCTCAATACGCACTGCAACATCTACAACAGCTGCAGAGATCACCAAAAGCACTGCACAATCTACAACAGTCGTAGAGACCTTCACAAGCATCAAAAATCTTACACCAGTTTCAGAAACCTCTGAAAGTGCAGTGACACGTATAACAGTTGCAGAGACTAGATCAACTACTGTAGGACCAACTACAGGAACAGAGACTACTTCATCTACTGCAACACCTACACCTGGGCCAGAGACAACTAGAAGAGCGGTGGCATCTACAACAGCTACAGAGATCACTTCAAGCATTGCACCCTCTAGGATATCAGCAGAGACATCCACTAGTGTTGCATCCTCAAATTCTGAAACAGAGACCACAGTATCCACTCCAGCACATACAACTGGGAGAGAGACCACCAGGAATACTGCAGTATCTACAGCAGCAAGAGTCGTCACTAAAAGCACTGTTGCACCTACAACTAAGCCAGAGACCACCAGAAAGACTCCAGTGCCTACAGCAGCCCCAGGGTTACCATCAAGTATCCCTGCATCATTTGAAACCTCAGAGACAATCAAAAGTACTGCTGCATATTCAACAGCCGTAGGGGCATCCACAAGATCTGAAGGTTCAATGACAGGAGCAGAGGCCGCCATCACCAGTGTGACACGAACTGCAGCAACACAGACTGCTGCACCAAGCACAATAACAGTGGCCAGAGCATCCACTGCAACATCCACAACTGAATCACGGACCACTAATAGCACTCCAACATCTACAACAGCTGCAGAGACAACCATAAGGACTGCTATGTCTACAACAGGGGCAGAGACCCCCACAAGTGCAGGAGCACCTTTAACCGTAGCAGAGACCACAACAACCACTACGACACCAATAACAGGAACTAGGGCTACTGCATCCACTGCACCGCGTACAACTGGCGCAGAGGAATCAATAAGCACTCCAAAATCTATAACAGCTGCAGGTATCACCAAAAGCATTGCACAATCTACAACAGTCATAGAGATCTTCACAAGCCCCACCAATCCTACACCAGGTCCAGAAACCTCTATAAGTATGGTGACACCTATAACAGTAGCAGAGACTAGATCAACTACTGTAGGACCAACTACAGGAACAGAGACTACTTCATCTCCTGCAACACCTACACCTGGACCGGAGACCACTAGAAGAGCTGTGGCATCTACAACAGCTACAGAGACCACTTCAAGCATTGCACCCTCTAGGATATCAGCAGAGACATCCACTAGTGTTGCATCCTCAACTTCTGAAACAGAGACCACAGTATCCACTGCAGCACATACAACTGGGAGAGAGACCACCAGGAGTACTGCAGTATCTACATCAGCACCAGACGTCACTAAAGGCACTGTTGCACCTACAACTGGGCCAGAGACCACCAGAAAGACTTCCGTGCCTACAACAGCCACAGGGGTAACTACAAGGATCTCAGCATCATCAGAAACTTCAGAGACAACGTTAAGTACTGCTGCATATTCAACAGCCATCGCGGCATCCACAAGTTCTGAAGCTTCAATGACAGGAGCAGAGGCCACCATCACCACTGTGACACAAACTGCAGTAACAGAGACTGCTGCACCAACCCCAATAACAGAGGTCAGTGCATCCACTGCAGCACCCACAACTGAATCAAGGATCACTAATAGCACTTCAGCACCTACAACAGCTGCGGAGACAACCATGAGGAATGCTATATCTACAACAGTGGAAGAGACCTCCACAAGTGCAGCAACACCTAATACTGTAGCAGAGACCACAACAACTGCTACGACACTAATAACAGGAACTAGGGCTACTGCATTCACTGCACCACGTACAACTGGCCCAGATGCCTCAATACGCACTGCAACATCTACAACATCTGCAGAGATTACCAAAAGCACTGCACAATCTACAACAGTCGTAGAGACCTTCACAAGCACCACCAATCCTACACCAGGTCCTGAAACCTCTGTAAGTGTGGTGACACCTATAACAGTAGCAGAGACAAGATCAACTACTGTGGGACAAACTACGGGAACAGAGACTACTTCATCTACTGCAACACCTACACCTGGACTAGAGACCACTAGAAGAGCAGTGGCATCTACAACAGCTATAGAGATCACTTCAAGCATTGCACCCTCTAGGATATCAGCAGAGACATCCACTAGTGTTGCATCTTCAACTTCTGAAACTGAGACCACAGTATCCACTGCAGCACATACAACTGGGAGAGAGACCACCAGGAGTACTGCAATATCTACATCAGCACCAGATGTCACTAAAAGCACTGTTGCACCTACAACTGGGCCAGAGACCACCAGAAAGACTTCCGTGCCTACAACAGCCACAGGGGTAAATACAAGGATATCAGAATCATCAGAAACTTCAGAGACAACGTTAAGTACTGCTGCATATTCAACAGCCATAGCGGCATCCACAAGTTCTGAAGCTTCAATGACAGGAGCAGAGGCCACCATCACCACTGTGACACAAACTGCAGTAACAGAGACTGCTGCACCAACCCCAATAACAGAGGTCAGTGCATCCACTGCAGCACCCACAACTGAATCAAGGATCACTAATAGCACTCCAGCACCTACAACAGCTGCAGAGACAACCATGAGGAATGCTATGTCTACAACAGTGGAAGAGACCTCCACAAGTGCAGCAACACCTATTACCGTAGCAGAGACCACAACAACCACTACGACACCAATAACAGGAAATAGGGCTACTGCATCCACTGCACCACATACAACTGGCGCAGAGGCCTCAATACGCACTGCAACATCTACAACAGTCGTAGAGACCTTCACAAGCATCAAAAATCCTACACCAGGTTCAGAAACCTCTGAAAGTGCAGTGACACGTATAACAGTTGCAGAGACTAGATCAACTACTGTAGGACCAACTACAGGAACAGAGACTACTTCATCTACTGCAAGACCTACACCTGGACCAGAGACAACTAGAAGAGCTGTGGCATCTACAACAGCTACAGAGATCACTTCAAGCATTGCACCCTCTAGGATATCAGCAGAGACATCCACTAGTGTTGCATCCTCAAATTCTGAAACAGAGACCACAGTATCCACTGCAGCACATACAACTGGGAGAGAGACCACCAGGAATACTGCAGTATCTACAGCAGCAAGAGTCATCACTAAAAGCACTGTTGCACCTACAACTAAGCCAGAGACCACCAGAAAGACTCCAGTGCCTACAGCAGCCCCAGGGTTAACATCAAGTATCCCAGCATCATTTGAAACCTCAGAGACAATCAAAAGTACTGCTGCATATTCAACAGCCGTAGGGGCATCCACAAGATCTGAAGGTTCAATGACAGGAGCAGAGGCCGCCATCACCAGTGTGACACGAACTGCAGCAACAGAGACTGCCTCACCAAGCACAATAACAGTGGCCAGTGCATCCACTGCAACATCAACAACTGAATCAAGGACCACTAATAGCACTCCAGCACCTACAACAGCTGCAGAGACAACCATAAGGACTGCTATGTCTACAACAGGCGCAGAGACCCCCACAAGTGCAGGAGCACTTTTAACCGTAGCAGAGACCACAACAACCACCACGACACCAATAACAGGAACTAGGGCTACTGCATCCACTGCACCACGTACAACTGGCGCAGAGGAATCAATAAGCACTGCACCATCTTCAACAGCTGCAGAGATCACCAAAAGCATTGCACAATCTGCAACCGTCGTAGAGACCTTCACAAGTCCCACCAATCCTACACCAGGTTCAGAAACCTCTGTAAGTGCCGTGACAACTATAACAGTTGCAGAGACTAGATCAACTACTGTAGGACCAACTACAGGAACAGAGACTACTTCATCTACTGCAACACCTACACCTGGACCAGAGACAACTAGAAGAGCTGTGGCATCTACAACAGCTACAGAGATCACTTCAAGCATTGCACCCTCTAGGATATCAGCAGAGACATCCACTAGTGTTGCATCCTCAAATTCTGAAACAGAGACCACAGTATCCACTGCAGCACATACAACTGGGAGAGAGACCACCAGGAATACTGCAGTATCTACAGCAGCAAGAGTCTTCACTAAAAGCACTGTTGCACCTACAACTAAGCCAGAGACCACCAGAAAGACTCCAGTGCCTACAGCAGCCCCAGGGTTAACATCAAGTATCCCAGCATCATTTGAAACCTCAGAGACAATCAAAAGTACTGCTGCATATTCAACAGCCGTAGGGGCATCCACAAGATCTGAAGGTTCAATGACAGGAGCAGAGGCCGCCATCACCAGTGTGACACGAACTGCAGCAACAGAGACTGCCTCACCAAGCACAATAACAGTGGCCAGTGCATCCACTGCAACATCAACAACTGAATCAAGGACCACTAATAGCACTCCAGCACCTACAACAGCTGCAGAGACAACCATAAGGACTGCTATGTCTACAACAGGCGCAGAGACCCCCACAAGTGCAGGAGCACTTTTAACCGTAGCAGAGACCACAACAACCACCACGACACCAATAACAGGAACTAGGGCTACTGCATCCACTGCACCACGTACAACTGGCGCAGAGGAATCAATAAGCACTGCACCATCTTCAACAGCTGCAGAGATCACCAAAAGCATTGCACAATCTGCAACCGTCGTAGAGACCTTCACAAGTCCCACCAATCCTACACCAGGTTCAGAAACCTCTGTAAGTGCGGTGACAACTATAACAGTTGCAGAGACTAGATCAACTACTGTAGGACCAACTACAGGAACAGAGACTACTTCATCTACTGCAACACCTACACCTGGACCAGAGACAACTAGAAGAGCTGTGGCATCTACAACAGCTACAGAGATCACTTCAAGCATTGCACCCTCTAGGATATCAGCAGAGACATCCACTAGTGTTGCATCCTCAAATTCTGAAACAGAGACCACAGTATCCACTGCAGCACATACAACTGGGAGAGAGACCACCAGGAATACTGCAGTATCTACAGCAGCAAGAGTCTTCACTAAAAGCACTGTTGCACCTACAACTAAGCCAGAGACCACCAGAAAGACTCCAGTGCCTACAGCAGCCCCAGGGTTAACATCAAGTATCCCAGCATCATTTGAAACCTCAGAGACAATCAAAAGTACTGCTGCATATTCAACAGCCGTAGGGGCATCCACAAGATCTGAAGGTTCAATGACAGGAGCAGAGGCCGCCATCACCAGTGTGACACGAACTGCAGCAACAGAGACTGCCTCACCAAGCACAATAACAGTGGCCAGTGCATCCACTGCAACATCAACAACTGAATCAAGGACCACTAATAGCACTCCAGCACCTACAACAGCTGCAGAGACAACCATAAGGACTGCTATGTCTACAACAGGCGCAGAGACCCCCACAAGTGCAGGAGCACTTTTAACCGTAGCAGAGACCACAACAACCACCACGACACCAATAACAGTAACTAGGGCTACTGCATCCACTGCACCACGTACAACTGGCACAGAGGAATCAATAAGCACTGCACCATCTTCAACAGCTGCAGAGATCACCAAAAGCATTGCACAATCTGCAACCGTCGTAGAGACCTTCACAAGTCCCACCAATCCTACACCAGGTTCAGAAACCTCTGTAAGTGCGGTGACAACTATAACAGTTGCAGAGACTAGATCAACTACTGTAGGACCAACTACAGGAACAGAGACTACTTCATCTACTGTGACACCTACACCTGGACCAGAGACCACTAGAAGAGCTGTGAGATCTACAACAGCAACAGAGAACACTTCAAGCATTGCACCCTCTATGATATCAGCAGAGACATCCACTAGTGTTGCATCCTCAACTTCTGAAACAGAGACCACAGTATCTACTGCAGCACATACACCTGGGAGAGAGACCACAAGGAGTACTGATGCATCCACAGCAGCACTCGACGTCACTAAAAGCACTGTTGCACCTACAACTGGCGCAGAGGAATCAATAAGCACTGCAACATCTACAACAGCTGCAGAGATCACCAAAAGCATTGCACAAATTACAACTGTCATAGAGACCTTCACAAGCTCCGCCAATCCTACACCAGGTCCAGAAACCTCTGTAAGTGTGGTGACACCTAAAAAAGTAGCAGAGACTAAATCAACTACTGTAGGACAAACTACAGGAACAGAGACTACTTCTACTGCAACACCAACACCTGGACCAGAGACCACTAGAGGAGCTGTGGCATCTACAACAGCTACAGAGATCACTTCGAGCATTGCACCCTCTAGGATATCAGCCGAGACATCCACTAGGGTTGCATCCTCAACTTCTGAAACAGAGACCGCAGTATCCACTGCAGCACATACAACTGGGAGAGAGATCACCAGGAGCACTGCAGTATCTACATCAGCACCAGACATCACTAAAAGCACTGTTGCACCTACAATGGGGCAAAAGACCACCAGAAAGACTCCAGTGCCTACAGCAGCCCCAGTGGTAACTTCAAGTATCTCAGCATCATCTGAAACTTCAGAGACAACCAAAAGTACTGCTGCATATTCAACAGCCATAGGGGTATCCACAAGTTCTGAAGCTTCAATGACAGAAGCAGAAGCCACCATCACCACTGTGACACAAACTGCAGTAACAGAGACTGCTGCACCAACCACAATAACAGAGGCCAGTGCATTCACTGCAGCACCGACAACTGAATCAAGGATCACTAATAGCACTCCAGCACCTACAATAGCTGCAGAGACAACCATAAAGAATGCTATGTCGACAATAGCGGCAGAGACCGCCACAAGTGCAACAACATCTATTACGGTAGCAGAGACCACAACAACCACTAAGACACCTATAACAGGAAATATGGCTACTGCATCCACTGCACCACATACAACTGGCGCAGAGGCCTCAATACGCACTGCAACATCTACAACAGCTGCAGGGATCACCAAAAGCACTGCACAATCTACAACAGTTGTAGAGACCTTCACAAGCACCACCAATCCTACACAAGGTCCTGAAACCTCTGTAAGTGCAGTGATACATATAACAGTAGCAGAGCCTAGATCAACTACTGTAGGACCAACTACAGGAACAGAGACTACTTCATCTACTGCAACACCTATGCCTGGACCAGAGACAACTAGAACAGCTGTGGCATCTACAACAGATACAGAGATCACTTCAAGCATTGCACCCTCTAGGATATCAGCAGAGACATCCACTAGTGTTGCATCCTCAACTTCTGAAACAGAGACCACAGTATCCACTGCAGCACATACAACTGGGAGAGAGACCACCAGGAGTACTGCAGTATCTACAGCAGCACGAGTCATCACTAAAAGCACTGTTGCACCTACAACTAAGCCAGAGACCACCAGAAAGACTCCAGTGCCTACAGCAGCCCCAGGGTTAACTTCAAGTATACCAGCATCATTTGAAACTTCAGAGACAATCAAAAGTACTGCTGCATATTCAACAGCCGCAGGGGCATCCACAAGATCTGAAGATTCAATGACAGAAGCAGAGGCCGCCATCACCAGTGTAACACGAACTGCAGAAACAGAGACTGCTGCACCAAGCACAATAACAGAGGCCAGTGCATCCACTGCAACACCCACAACTGAATCAAGGATCACTAATAGCACTCCAGCACTTACAACAGCTGCAGAAACAACCATAAGGAATGCTATGTCTACAACAGCGGCAGAGACCTCCACAAGTGCAGCAACACCTATAACCATAGCAGGGACCACAACAACCACTACAACACCAATTTCAGGAACTAGGGCCACTGCATCCACTACACTACGTACAACTGGCGCAGAGGCCTCAATACGCACTGCAACATCTACAACAGCTGCAGAGATAACCGAAAGCACTGCACAATCTACAACAGTCGTAGTGACATTCACAAGCACCACCAATCCTACACCAGGTCCTGAAACCTCTGTAAGTGCAGTGACACAAATAACAGTAGCAGAGACTAGATCTACCACTGTAGGACCAACTACAGGAACGGAGACTACTTCATCTACTGCAACACCTACACCTGGACCAGAGACGACTAGAAGAGCAGTGGCATCTACAACAGCTACAGAGATCACTTCAAGCATTGCACACTCTAGGATATCAGCAGAGACATCCACTAGTGTTGCATCTTCAACTTCTGAAACAGAGACCACAGTATCCACTGCAGCACATGCAACTGGAAGAGAGACCACCAGGAGCACTGCAGTATCTACATCAGCACCAGACATCACTAAACGCACTGTTGCACCTACAACTGGGCAACAGACCACCAGAAAGAACTCTGTGCCTACAACAGCCACAGGGGTAACTACAAGGATCTCAGCATCAACAGAAACTTCAGAGACAACGTTAAGTGCTGCTGCATATTCAACAGCCATAGCTGCATCCCCAAGTTCTGAAGCTTCAATGACAGGAGCAGAAGCCACCATCACCACTGTGACACGAACTTCAGTAACAGAGACTGCTGCAACAACCACAATAACAGAGACCAGTGCATCCACTGCAGCACCCAGAACTGAATCAAGGATCACTAATAGCACTCCAGCACTTACAACAGCTGCAGAGACAACTATAAGGAACGCTATGTCTACAACAGTGGCAGAGACCTCCACAAGTGCAGCAACACCTATAACCATAGCAGGGACCACAACAACCACTACAACACCAATATCAGGAACTGGGGCTACTGCATCCACTACACCACGTACAACTGGCGCAGAGGCCTCAATACGCACTGCAACATCTACAACAGCTGCAGAGATCACCAAAAGCACTGCACAATCTACAACAGTCGTAGAGACCTTCACAAGCACCACCAATCCTACACCAGGTCCTGAAACCTCTGTAAGTGCAGTGACACAAATAACAGTAGCAGAGACTAGATCTACTACTGAAGGACCAACTACAGGAACAGAGACTACTTCATCTACTGCAACACCTACACCTCGACCTGAGACAACTAGAAGAGCTGTGGCATCTACAACACCTACAGAGATCACTTCAAGCTCTGCACCCTTTAGGATATCAGCAGAGATATCCACTAGTGTTGCATCCTCAACTTCTGAAACAGAGACCACAGTATCCACTGCAGCACATACAACTGGGAGAGAGACCACCAGGAGTACTGCAGTATCTACAGCAGAACAAGACATCACTAAAAGCACTGTTGCACCTAGAACCAGGCCAGAGACCACCAGAAAGACTTCTGTGCCTACAACAGCTGCAGGGGTAACTTCAAGTATCTCAGCATCATCTGAAACATCAGAGGCAACCAAAAGTACTGCTGCATATTCAACGGCCATAGGGGCATCCACAACTTCTGAAGCTTCAATGACAGGAGCAGAAGCCACCATCACCACTGTGACACACACTGCAGTAACAGAGACTGCTGCACCAACCACAATAACAGAGTCCAGTGCATCCACTGCAGCACCCACAACGGAACCAAGGATCACTAATAGCACTTCAGCACCTACACCAGCTGCAGAGACAACCATGAGGACTGCTATGTCTACAACAGTGGCAGAAACCTCCACAAGTGCAGCAACACCTATAACTGTAGCAGAGACCACAACAATCACTACAACACCAATGACAGGAACTGGGGCTACTGCATCCACTGCACCACCTACAACTGGTGCAGAGACCTCAATAAGCACTGCAACATCTACAACAACTGCAGAGGTCACCAAAAGCACTGCACAATCTACAACATTCATGGAGACCTTCACAAGCACCATTAATCCTACACCAATAACAGAGACCACCACAACCACTGCAGTGCCAACAAGAG
Organism: Ambystoma mexicanum; assembly: GCF_040938575.1. Taxonomy (NCBI): domain Eukaryota; kingdom Metazoa; phylum Chordata; class Amphibia; order Caudata; family Ambystomatidae; genus Ambystoma; species Ambystoma mexicanum. Next base: position 587,999,226 of record NC_090921.1, read on the forward strand.
GGACCAATGCATCTAATGCAGTATCCACAACTGTGCCTGATACCACTATAAGAACGGCAACACCTTCCACAGCTGCAGACATTACCATGCACACTGGACAATCCACAACAGTCACACAGACCTCCAAAAGCATGCCCATGCCTATGACAGGGGCAGAAGCCACCATAACCACAGCAGCACCAACTACAGACGCAGTGTCTACCCCAGGGTCTGCTGTACCTACAACAGGAACAAACACAACCATGATTGTTGCAAAATCAACTGCAGAAGCAGGTATCCCCACAAGCAATGTAGGACCTTCAACTGCACCATTGAACACAAGAAACACTGCAGTGACAACAGCAGTTCCAGAGACCATTATAAGCACCTCGCCATCCTCAAGAACTGCAGAGACTACCGCAAGCACTGCTGCATCAACAATATCCATCGCTGCCTCCACAAGATCGGCAACCCCAATAGGAGGATCAGAAGCCATCACATCCACTGCAGCACTAATGACAGCAAAAGAGATCACTGCATCGTCTGCAGCACTTACACCTGGGTTAGCGACCACCAAAGGCACTGCAGCACCTACAACAGCCACAGAGGCAACCAAAAGGACTACATTATCAAATACAGCTGCAGAGAACTCTGCAAGTGCAACACCGCAAATAACACTAGTGAAGACAACCACAGTCACTTCAACACCAAAAACAGGAAGTGGGACAACTTCATCTCCTGAACGACCTACAACTAGCCCAGAGAGCATCAGAAACACTGTAGCATCTTCAACATCTCTAGAGACCAATATGGCTCCATCTACATTTACAATGTTTGCAGAGACAACCAAAAGCACTACGGCATCTACAGCTAGATCTACAGCAAATACAGGAGGCTCCTTACATTCTGCAACTCCACTAACAGGAGCCAAGAACAACACAACTACTTCAGAACCAACAACAGGAACAGAGACCTCTGTATCCACTGCATCTACTGCAGCATATACAGTTGAAAGCAAGACCACCAGCAGTGCTTCAGCAACTACAACAGCTCCAGAGGTCACCAAAAGCACTGCACAATCAACAACAGCCGCAATGAAGTTCACAAGCACAGCAACACCTATAAGAATAACAGAGACTGCTACAACCAGTGTTGCACCAATTACAGTAACAGAGACTTCTGTATCCACTGCACCTGCTGCAGCACAGACAACTATATCTGTGACCACCATAAGCCCTCCAGCAACTACAATAGCTGCAGAGATTACCAAAAGCACTTCTAAATTTACAAAAGTTGCAGAGACTTTCACAAGGGCCACAACTCCTATATCAGTAATAGCGGCCACCACAACCACTGCAGCACGATCTACAGGAACAGGGGCAACTGCATCCACCACAGTACCCACAACTCGACCAGATATCACCATAAACACTTCAGCATCCACCAAAGCTGCAGATATTACCAAAAGCACTGGACAGTCTACAACAGTCACAGAGACCCCTACAGACACTGCCAAACATATAACAGGGGCAGAGGCCACCATAACCACGGCAGTACCAGGCAGAGGCACAGAGACTACAACATTCTCTGCTGCACCTACAATAGGAATGGTAACCACCACAAACATTGCAAAATCAACTGCAGCAGTAGGCAGCTCTCCAAGCAATGCAGCAGCTACAATTGAGATATTGACCACCAGAATGACTGCAGTGACTACATCGGTTCCAGAGAACACTACAGGCACCTCACCGTCCTCCAGAGCAGCAGAGACTCGCATAAGCACTGCTGCATCAACCACAGCCATAGTGGCCTCTGTATCTCTCATAACCGGGCCAGAGACCATCACATCCAGTGCAACACCCCTGATATCAAAGGAGAACACTGCATCCACTGCTGCACTTTCAAGTGGATCAGAGAACACCAGAGGCACTGCAGCACCTACAACAGTCACAGAGGCAACCACAAATACTGAATTTTCTAAAACAATTGCAGAGATCTCCACAAGTACTGTACTTCATATAACCGTGGCAGGGACTACCATAACCTCTGGAACACCAATTACAACATCTGGGATAACTGCATCTACGGCCCCACCTACAACTGTCCCAGAGACGACCAAAATTCGTCCAGCCACCACAGGTATTTTACCAGCTACAATGACCTCCACAAGTGCTGTAACTACCAAAAAAGTAGCAGATAATACCTCACCCATTGTAGCAGCAACCACAGGAACAGTGACCACTTCATTCGCTACAGAGCCTACAACTGGACCAACAACTACCAAAAGCACTCCAGCACCTACAACAGCTGCAGTGACAGTTACAAGCGCTGCAGCATCTACAACAGTTGCAGATAACTTAATAAGTTCTGCAACACTTTTAACAGGGACAGGGACCAAAACAGCAACCGCAGCACCAATCACAGGAACAGCAATAACAAATGAAAGAGTTGCCACCACAAAAACTGCAGTGCCTATATCTGAAGCAGAGAACACCACAAGTATTGCAGCACATACCATAAGGTCAGAGGCTACCACAACCACTGTAGTACCAACCATAGGAGAAGGGATCACCACAAGCAATGCATATCAATCTATAACATCAAAAACAACAGCAGGCATTTCCACACCTTCCTTAGAAACAGAGACTACCAGAAGCACAGCAAAACCTTTCACAGCAGCAGAGACCACTAGAGGCACTGCAGGGTCCATCACAGCAGCAGGGACCACCGTAGCACTTGGTGCACTTACAAAGTCCAGCAGTGCCTCAGCCTTCATGAGTACAACTGCAGGTACAGTGTTTGCTGTGCTTTACATTAGACTGTAAGGGATCCCTCTACAAGTTCAACTGGCTTTTTATGATGTAATACTAACCTGTTACCTGCTATTAACTTATTTTTCCTGTTCCCTTCCCTATTTCTGCTTTCCTTTGTTCTCATTTCATCCTCACCCATCTCTTGCATTTTCTCTGTCACCTTTCTCAATGGCTTTACGCGTTCTCTCATCGTTTCTCCATTTCAACTCTGCTAGCTCCCTATGTTTCTTCTCCTGCTTTTCTTCTTGTGTCTGTCTTCAGGCAGATCATCAGTGGTTCAGTGCTCTCATGCATCCAATGCAGGCCTCTATGGTATACCTCATGGGTAGGGAGGATAGATCACATTAATGTGCTTGCCTCTGAGATGAGAGCAACCTGCACTTCACAAGTTGTTTGTTTGTTTGTTTGTTTATTTATTTGTATTGTGCACCAGACCTAAGGGTATCCGGGCGCAGTGAACAGAATATACGAAGCTTACAATGTTGCATAGAAATTGCAGTGTTACAGCAAATTATAATGTTACATAATTAAAATTTACAATAGTGATAAGCCTTTGATGGTACATATGTACATTCAGATAAGTAACATAACACAAATTAAAGTCTTTCAAACCTTACATGTTGTTGTCATTGAGGTGTTTGATAAGATTCGTTCTAAAGTGAGGGAAAGGTTGGTCTGATCTAAGGTTGTGTGGCAGGGCATTCCACCATTTAGCGGCTAGCACAGGGAAGCTTGTGCTGCCAATTTTGGCAAGTTTAGATCTTGGAATTTCCAGATAGTTGGAGTTGGGAGTTCTTGTAGGTCTGATAGAGATTTTTCTTCTTATTTTGTCCATCAGGTAAATGGGGCAGCGTTGTTGAGAGCTTTTTTGCGTCAAGAAGAGCATTTTTAGGTGAATTTTATTGTCGGTGGAGAGCCATTTGTATTGTTGCATAGTGGAGGAGATATGTTCCCTTTCGTTTATGCCTAAGGCGGCTCTAAGGGCGTTATTTTGTAGGATTTTTTAGCCTTTTGGTGATTGTTTTGTTGGCGCCGCTGTAAAGGGCATTGCAATAATCGAGTCGTGATAGTATTAAGGCTCTCGCTAGGATCATGCAACTGTTGTTAGATAAGAAAGGTTTACCTGCTCTTATTAATTTGCAGGTATAGGCTGTCGTGGAAGCTAAGGAGTTAACTTGTTTGGCAAAAGACATGGCGGAGTCGAGATAGAAGCCTAGTGTTTTTACTTCACTCGAAACCTTGATGCTATTGCCATCTATGTTAAACGTGGAATAGTCCTTGCCTAGTTTGTTGATATTGGCCTGCGTGCCCAGAATGATCAGCTCAGTCTTATCATCATTCAGGCAGAGGCCATGTGATGCCATCCATGCCTGAATAATGAGGTACACCCTATTCTCCAACTCCCTGTCCTTGCTGTGATCCCCAGAAAGTGGGAGGGGAATCTGTGTATCATCTGCATAGTTAGTGTAGGTGATACCTAGAAGGTCCAGATGATCGAAGAGGGGTTTAGTGAATATGTTGTACAGGGTTGGTGAAACACAGGAGCCTTGAGGGATGCCACACGTGATTGGAAGAGGGTCGGCTGCTGCTGAGGGGGAGAAGACTCTCATTGTTCTCTCACTCAGAAAGGATTCAATCCATTTGGTGGCATGCATGGAGAAGTGTGCAACAGTGTCTAAGTGTTTGCAGAGGACCCTGTGATCCACCAGATAGAAAGCAGCTGAGAGATCAAGTAAGAGGAGGAGTGCCGTCTTACCTTGATCTCTCAGTTCGTCTATTTGGGTCTTTAGATCAATAAGTGCAGTTTCAGTACAGTGGAGTGGACGGAAACCAGATTGTCTGGCTCCCAGTAGATAGTTTAATTCAAGGTGTCTTTGAATTTGTGTATAGGCAACCTTGTCTATTATCTTCTGTAGGAAAGGTACGGTAGTGATGGGCCCATAATAAGTGGGGATGAGGGGGTCAAGAGTCTGCTTCTTGAGAAGTGGGAGCACCCATGATTGTTTTAAGTTCGCCAGGATATTACCTGTGGCGAAGGAGGAGTTGATCAATTTTGAAATGAACGGTGAAAGGTCTCTGGCAGCGTCTTTTATTAGTTGTGCTAGGCAGATGTCATCTTTGCAGTTCGACGGTTTGAGGGAAAGGATGATTTTCTCTACCTCTAGGATGGTAGTTTTTGTGAAGGAGAATTTGTTGGTTGGGTCGTTAATGGTGTTGTTAAGTGGCGGTTTGTTTGTGAGGTTTAAGGAATCTTTTTTTAGTTGGATTTTGTTTTGCAGTGTGGTGATTTTATTTGCTAGGGCTGTTTGGATATCTGTGCACCAGGTCTGGTCTTTGATGCAGGTATCAGGTGTGGCAATGGGGGACTTAAGTTCTTTCAAGATGGAGAAGAGTTCCTTCATACTTGAGTTGGCATTGGCAATGCGAACATTGTAGGAATTACGTTTCGCTAGACAGATTTCATTTTTATAATGCCGAGAGATATTAGTTAAGTTAGCTTTATTCTCTTCGGTTGGACATAATTTCCAGTTGGATTCGCATTTTCTTTTGTTTAGTCGCAAGGCCTTAAGTTCTGGCGTGAACCACTTGTTTAAGTGTGCCTTGGGTTTGCTTGTTCGCATTTTGAGAGGGGCGTCTTTGTCCATAGTGGTGCGCATGATGTTGTTGAATTCGTTGACCAATGCACTAGGGTCGAGGTTGTCTGGCAGTGCATTTAAGGAAGGAAGGATCAGGGGAATAATATTATCCGCTGTAATATTCTTTTTGTTTCTTGTAGGGCATGGTGGAGCTGCCTGTGGGACAGGGCCGGGTGGTTTGGTGGTTAGTAAATTAAAGGACACCAAGGAGTGGTCTGTCCAGGAGAGGGGCGTAATAGAGGATACTGTGGCTGAACAGTTGGAATCAGCGATCCAGTCAAGTTTTCTACCCTTTGCATGTGTGGGGGTGCTAACTTTTTGGGTATGTCCCAAGGTGTGAAGGGTATTGGCAATAGTAGAGGCATGGGCATCTGCTTGGTCATTGAAGCCAAGGTTAAAGTCCCCTAATATCAGCAATTGGGAAGTAGTTTTGGTATTGTTGGACAGAAGGCTGTGCAGGTCCTCCTCGAAGGTTCCAAGTGGACCCGGTGGTCTGTAAATTAGGTGAATTGAAAGAGTTTGGGTGTTGTTTATGGGAATTTTGGCAGTGAGAGTTTCACAGGATTGCATAGTTGTGGTCGGGACTAGAGGCGTAGTGATAAGTTTATTTTGGACATAATGGCGATTCCACCTCTGCGGGAGCCTTCTCGGTCCTGCCTAGATATGGTGTAACCGTCAGGAATGGCCAACATGAGCGATGGGCCTGCCGCATTGTGTAGCCAGGTCTCAGTTATAGCAATAAAGTCTAGATTGGCTTCTGTGATTAAGTCAGCTAGGTCAATGGCGTGTGCCACTAGGGATCTTACATTAAGGAGTGCTCCCTTGAGGGAGTGTCCTTTAGGGTCCATTTTGGTTATGGCCGAGTTGGATGAGTTGGTATTTGTCTTAAGCATGTTTATATTCACTGATGGGGGGGATTGAGGGGGTGCAGTGCATATTCTAATGTGTTGGTCTTTCGTTGTGCGTTTTATAGTGGGGAGGGATCTTCTAAGAGGTTCATAGAGTTTATTAAGTCTGACGCGTAATTTAAGGTTTCTCTCATGAGTTGGGGTAGGCTGAGAGGTGTAGACTAGTTGGCCTGGCATGGCCTGGTGCGCGGGGCTGATGTGGCCAGGGTAGTTAGGTGTTTTGGGTATGGTGAGTAGGAGAGGAGGCGCGAAAGCTGGCTTGCAAGGGGGAACTTCAGTGTGGCTGTTCTTAGGGGAGGCGTGCAGTATGGCCATAATCATTAGAAGGTAAATGTTGAGTGAGCTAGACATAGTGCGGAGCTATTCCTATTAGCTAGTAATGCCACTTGGTGTGTGTGGACTGGATAACTGGTCGTCAAGGTACTAAATGTCGGTAACTGTGTCTAAGGCTGTGTGACTAGATCTGTAAGTCTAGGCACCATTCACTAGTAGGGGCACAAGTATATGAGGCATGAATGGGCAGTGTCTAGGGTACATAGCATGGGAGGCACCTAAATACGCCTGTTCGAACAGGGCTAAGATATAGAGACTGAGGGCACCTAGATATGGCAATCAAACAGTGACTATAATACATAGCATGGTGGGCTAAAATACAGAGGCTAAGGGCACCTAGATATGGCAATCAAACGGTGACTATAATGCATAGCGTGTGAGGCTAGGACATAGCGCAAATCAAAAGTGGTCTATTAGCGACCATAAGGCACAACACAAGTCAAATGTGGTCTATTAACGACCATAAGGCACAACACAAGTCAAATGTGGTCTATTGGCGACCATAGGCACAGCACAAATCAAAAGTGGTCTATTAGCGACCATAAGGTACAACACAAATCAAAAGTGGTCTATTAGCGACCATAAGGCACAACACAAGTCAAATGTGGTCTATTAGCGAGCATAAGGCACAGCACAAATCAAGTGTGGTCTGTTGGCGACCATAGGCACACCACAAAACAAATGTGGTCTATTAGCGACCATAAGGCACAACACATATCAAATGTGGTCTATTAGCGACCATAAGGCACAGCACACATCAAGTGTGGTCTGTTGGCGAACATAGGCACAACACAACTCAAATGTGGTCTATTAGCGACCATAAGGCACAACACAAGGCAAGTGTAGTCTGTTAATGATCCTGAGGTGCAGCACAGGGTGCAGTGTGGCAGCATCTATAGTACATGGGCAGGGTTAGGCAACGCCTGGGTTCGGAGAGCACTTAAGCCAATAAGCCAACGGGCTGCCACTGAGTATAGGATTGAGCCTAACGTTGCAAAGCTAGAGTGTCATGTATGAGGCAATCTAAAGGCACAAGCTAGTAGGTGCAAAATTAGGCAATACCTATGTGCTAAGGCTGGTAGCAATTGTGGACGAACAGACTCAAGTTCAAGTTATGAGGCACAACACACATGGCGTGTGTTCTGCTCGGCTGGACGCATGCAGTGAGGCCTTAAAGCATTAGGGGCTACGGATGAAAGGCGTGCACTGTGGACGCATAGAAAGAACGCTGTAATACAAAGTTAATAGTATAGGTTAATGGCGCTTGCAGGATTACCTTGCAATGCACATAGACAGACACCGCTGGTTGGCGGTCAGGAAGGGCACTGGAAACGTGGCTGCAGCAATTTGAAGATAGGGACATCGCCTGGCGCTGGTAGCGCTCGGTCAGCTCAGTCAGAGCCTTCTCACGAGAGCCTTACCTCGAGGGCCGGCTCTCTCGCCTGCCGGCGAATCGTGGCAGGTATGAGACAAGGTACCTGGCCAATCAGCTTACGCCTACGAGCTGTGGGGAAGCAGGCAGAAGAAAGGACAGGGTGCCTTGGTGGCGGCCGCCATCTTAGAGATTGGAACCCCTCGTGTGTTCCAATGGTGGGGGTGCAGATTTCCCTGGAATATGGGCACCTGCACGAGAATCGAATCTGGATGGCACGCTGAAAGAAAAGAGACAGCTTCCCACGGCGGATTCCGGAATTTATATAAAGTGAAGCGGAATTATGCACGAGGGGCACACAGCAGCTGGTAATATGCTGGTGGCCTACCTCTGCATCCTGGGCACATTGCAGGGGGGGAGGCTGCTCCTGCAGCCTGCCGCATCGCTGGGGAGCTCCTGCTCCTTCGGTGGTGAATGGTGGGATGATCAGCTCAGTCAGAGCTTTCTCACGAGAGCCTTACCTCGAGGGCCGGCTCTCTCGCCTGCGGGCGAATCGTGGCAGGTATGAGACGAGGTACCTGGCCAATCAGCTTACGCCTACGAGCTGTGGGGAAGCAGGCAGAAGAAAGGACAGGGTGCCTTGGTGGCGGCGGCCATCTTAGAGATTGGAACCCCTCGTGTGTTCCAATGGTGGGGTGCAGATTTCCCTGGAATATGGGCACCTGCACGAGAATCGAATCTGGATGGCACGCTGAATGAAAAGAGACAGCTTCCCACGGCGGATTCCAGAATTTAGATAAAGTGAAGCGGAATTTATGCACGAGGGGCACACAGCAGCTGGTAATATGCTGGTGGCCTACCTCTGCATCCTGGGAACATTGCAGGGGGGGAGGCTGCTCCTGCAGCCTGCCGCATCGCTGGGGAGCTCCTGCTCCTTCGGTGGTGAATGGTGGGAAGTTCAGTCGCCTGGCAGGGCTGTCTTATCCGTTCATCCTTCTATGGTCTATAAATTGAGTATCATAAACATGGAGTAATAGTAATGCCATGTAAAGTGGACTTATTTAGAGCCCTTGTGCCAATGCTGTGCATGGCTCTTAAGAAAGGAGAGCAGGTTGCGCTAGTCAGATAGCAGGAAGGAAGATGCAGAAACCTTTGGTGTTGATGGATGCAATTCAGAAGTACCCGTCACCTGTGTGCCGATACGAAAATCTCTATGTTGTTTGTCCCTGGTACAGACTGGGATTGTAGAGTGTAAAAACTGACTGCTTGGATGTTGACAGAAGATGCAGCAGAAAGCGTTGAATCTTTAAGCCATGCTCCGCTTCACCCTCCAATCTGTGGCACCTCACTGGCACCTCCCAGAGCAAGATGAGCAGGCACGGCCAGGCTGTTGTGATTTCTCACACGCTATGGCTAAAAGGCAGTGTATGACAAGTTGAATTGTGTCATGTTTAAATCAATCAGAAGCATTTCTTTTCCTTCTGAGATCAGAGGAGTCTGTGTCATATGATGAGTAAGTAAGAGTGGGCGGTATTTCTGCCGCATTTACACGGAAAGTCTTCGAGCCCTGATGCCCTTTATCTGTGGCCTATTGGAAGGGGGCACCGCAGAATGGTTGGGGCACGTTATCTATCACTGCACTATCAGTCTTCTCAGCGCTGTCTCAGTCATAGCTGCCATCTTGGCGCACCTTATCTCAGGATATCTCTGTCAAACTATAATTGCCTTTTTATATTTATTTCATATTTATCCAAGTATCATCAGTAACAATACTGTGTTTAATGCAGTGGCAATAACCGAGGAGATTATCAATCCCGTCACTGAGAAGCCGGCTGAACAATTGCCCCAGGGGAATGCCACCACAACACAACGGACCTCAACTACCACAAGCTTGGCTGCTACCAGCACCACAGCGACCACTAAAGGTAGGACCAGTGGCTGCACAGTACCCCAAGTGCCATTGCTGCTCCATCATCTATTCTTAAGGGGAGAACTCAGGGGAATGCTGGGAGTGATGAGATTTAGGGGATGTAAAGGTTACCCTTTGAGCTTCGACCACACCTGAAAGCCATGCCCTCCTCAACGCAAGATGTAACCACCACGGGCTGACATCTCAGAAGCCTTCCACGTACGTTTAGATCTCGGAACTCTGGGCATATGTCATAAGGGGGCAGGGTGAGGGGCGAGCGTATGTGTTGACTGTGTGCAAGGCAAAAGGGACAGTGTAAGCTACGGCTGGTTTGGACATTTCCTGTGGGTAGAGTAGTGTATCCCTATGTTTCAATATCAGTGTGTCTGGCAGACACAGAATTGCATAGACAGATTCACTGTGTAGGTAGTGCAAGCAGGTATCACCCCCCCCCCCACTTAGGTCTTGCACGAATGGCTTCGCAAAGCGTAGGGTACCATGCTTGTACAGAACGCTTGAAGAAGGTCTGTTGCATCTCTTCTGGTCCTGAGAAATTGTTAATATTAATACATGCAGTATTTTCAGAAGACTATCAGTAAGAGTAGCCAAGGCCTCGCTGTAGACAAGTGTGGGAAACCTCCATTTTAAATAAGCAGTCCATCTTTTGGCCTTGGGCTTCTCTTTGGTGCTTCTCTAGATGGAGCCTGGTATATGCCTGTTGCCTTGGCATTCAATGAATGTCTGTTTTCAGTGCCTCAAATATACAGATCCCCCATTTGTATAATCCATGTACTTGTACAATGTTCAGCTCTCATTCAAGTTTAAAACAATGCGACCATTAAAAACAAGTATGGGACACTTTCTAATCTTCCACAATATATTCTTCTCTGCCACAATTATAGGAAATATCAAAAGCACCGTAACACACATCACAGAGCCACAGACCACCACAAGCACTGCATCACCTACCACAACAAATACAGCAGCATCCACCACACCTCATATGACCACCAAAAGCATTATGGTTCCTACAACAAATGCAGAGACAACAATACGGACATTGTATACAACAGGTCCAGAAACCTCTGTAAGTGCAGTGACACCTATAACAGCATCAGAGACTAGATCAACTACTGTAGGACCAACTACAGGAACAGAGACTATTTCATCTACTGCAACACCTACACCTGGACCAGAGACCACTAGAAGAGCTGTGGCATCTACAACAGCTACAGAGATCACTTCAAGCATTGCACCCTCTAGGATATCAGCAGAGACATCCACTAGTGTTGCATCCTCAACTTCTGAAACAGAGACCACAGCATCCACTGCATCACATACAACTGGGAGAGAGACCACCAGGAGCACTGCAGTGTCTACAGCAGCACCAGATGTCACTAAAAGCACTGTTGCACCTACAACGGGGCCAGAGACCACCAAAAAGACTCCAGTTGCTACAGCAGCTCCAGGGGTAACTTCAAGTATCTCAACATCATCTGAACCTTCAGAGACAACCAAAAGTACTGCTGCATATTCAACGGCCATAGGGGCATCCACAAGTTCTGAAGCTTCAATGACAGGAGCAGAGGACACCATCACCACTGTGACACGAACTGCAGTAACAGAGACTGCCGCAACAAGCACAATAACAGAGGCCAGTGCATCCACTGCAGCACCCACAACTAATTCAAGGATCAATAATAGCACTCCAGAACCTACAACAGCTGCAGAGACAACCATGAGGACTGCTATTTCTACAACAGGGGCAGAGACCCCAACAAGTGCAGCAGCACCTATAACCATAGCAGAGACCACAGCAACCACTACAACACCATTAACAGAAACTAGGGCTACTGCATCCACTGCACCACGTACAAATGGCACAGAGGAATCAATAAGCACTGCAACATCTACAACAGCTGCAGAGATCACTAAAAGCATTGCACAATCTACAACAGTCATAGAGACCTTCACAAGCCCCACCAATCCTACACCAGGTCCAGAAACCTATGTAAGTGTGGTCACACCTATAACAGTAGCAGAGACTAAATCAACTACTGTAGGACAAACTACAGGAACAGAGACTAGTTCATCTACTGCAACACCTACACCTGGATCAGAGACCACTAGAAGAGCTGTGGCATCTACAACAGCTACAGAGATCACTTCAAGCATTGCACCCTCTAGGATATCAGCAGATACATCCACTAGTGTTGCATCCTCAACTTCTGAAACAGAGACCACAGCATCACATACAACTGGGAGAGAGATCACCAGGAGTACTGCAGTGTCTACAGCAGCACCAGATGTCACTAAAAGCACTGTTGCACCTACAACTGGGCCAGAGACCACCAGAAAGACTCCAGTTGCAACAGCCGCTCCAAGGGCAACTTCAAGTATCTCAGCATCATCTGAACCTTCAGAAACAACCAAAAGTACTGCTGCATATTCAACGGCCATAGGGGCATCCACAAGTTCTGAAGCTTCAATGACAGGAGCAGAGACCACCATCACCACTGTGACACAAACTGCAGTAACAGAGACTGCTGCAACAACCACAATAACAGAGACCAGTGCATCCACTGCAGCACCCACAACTGAATCAAGGAACACTAATAGCACTCCAGCACCTACAACAGCTGCAGAGACAACCTGGAGGACTGCTATGTCTACAACAGCGGCAGAGACCTCCACAAGTGCAGCAAGACCTATAACCATAGCAGAGAACACAACAACCACTATGACACCAATAACGGGAACTAGGGCTACTGCATCCACTGCAACACGTCCAATTGGCGCAGAGGCCTCAACAAGCACTGCACAATCTACAACAGCTGCAGAGATCACCAAAAGCATTGCACAAACTGCAACCGTCGTAGAGACCTTCACAAGCCCCACCAATCCTACACCAGGTCAAGAAACCTCTGTAAGTGCAGTGACACATATAACAGTAGCAGAGACTAGATCAACTACTGTAGGACCAGCTACAGGAACAGAGACTACTTCATCTACTGCGACACCTACACCTGGACCAGAGACCACTAGAAGAGCTGTGAGATCTACAACAGCAACAGACATCACTTCAAGCATTGCAACTTCTAGGATATCAGCAGAGACATCCACTAGTGTTGCATCCTCAACTTCTGAAACAGAGACCACAGTATCCACTGCAGCACATAAAACTGGGAGAGAGACCACCAGCAGCACTGCAGTATCTACATCAGAACTAGACGTCACTAAACGCACTGTTGCACCTACAACTGGGCAAGAGACCACCAGAAAGACTCCAGTGCCTACAGCAGGCCCAGGGGTAACTTCAAGTATCTTAGCATCATCTGAAACTTCAGAGACAACCAAAAGTACAGCTGCATATTCAACAGCCATCGGGGCATCCACAAGTTCTGAAGCTTCAATCACAGGAGCAGAGGCCACCATCACCACTGTGACACGAACTGCAGTAACAGAGACTGCTGCACCAACCACAATAACAGAGACCAGTGCATCCACTGCAGCACCCACAATTGAATCAAGGATCACTAATAGCACTCCAGCACTTACAACAGCTGCAGAGACAACCATAAGGAATGCTATGTCTACAACAGCGGCAGAGAACTCCACAAGTGCAGCAACACCTATAACCATAGCAGGGACCACAACAACCACTACGACACCAATAACAGGAACTAGGGCTACTACATCCACTGCACCACGTATAACTGGCGCAGAGGCCTCAATACGCACTGCAACATCTACAACAGCTGCAGAAATCACCAAAAGCACTGCACAATCTACAACAGTCGTAGAGACCTTCACAAGCACCACAAATCCTACACCAGGTCCCGAAACCTCTGTAAGTGCAGTGACACAAATAACAGTAGCAGAGACTAGATCAACTTCTGTTGGACCAACTACAGGAACAGAGACTACTTCATCTACTGCAACACCTACACCTGGACCAGAGACAACTAGAAGAGCTGTGGCATCTACAACACCTACAGAGATCACTTCAAGCACTGCACCCTTTAGGATATCAGCAGAGACATCCACTAGTGTTGCATCCTCAACTTCTGAAACAGAGAATACAGTATCCACTGCAGCACATACAACTGGGAGAGAGACCACCAGGAGTACTGCAGTATCTACAGCAGCACCAGGCATCACTAAAAGCACGGTTGCACCTACAACCAGGCCAGCGACCATCAGAATGACTTCTGTGCCTACAACAGCTGCAGGGGTAACTTCAAGTATCTCAGCATCATCTGAAACTTCAGAGACAACCAAAAGTACTGCTGCATATTCAACAGCCCTAGGGGCATCCACAAGATCTGAAGCTTCAATGACAGGAGCAGAGGACACCATCACCACTGTGACACGAACTGCAGTAACAGAGACTGCCACAACAAGCACAATAACAGAGGCCAGTGCATCCACTGCAGCACCCACAACTAAATCAAGGATCAATAATAGCACTCCAGAACCTATAACAGCTGCAGAGACAACCATGAGGACTGCTATTTCTACAACAGGGGCAGAGACCTCCACAAGTGCAGCAGCACCTATAACCATAGCAGAGACCACAACAACCACTACAACCCCAATAACAGAAACTAGGGCTACTGCATCCACTGCACCACGTACAACTGGCACAGAGGAATCAATAAGCACTGCAACATCTACAACAGCTGCAGAGATCACTAAAAGCATTGCACAATCTACCACAGTCATAGAGACCTTCACAAGCACCACCAATCCTACACCAGGTCCAAAAACCTATGTAAGTGTGGTCACACCTATAACAGTAGCAGAGACTAAATCAACTACTGTAGGACAAATTACAGGAACAGAGACTAGTTCATCTACTGCAACACCTACACCTGGATCAGAGACCACTAGAAGAGCTGTGGCATCTACAACAGCTACAGAGATCACTTCAAGCATTGCACCCTCTAGGATATCAGCAGAGACATCCACTAGTGTTGCGTCCTCAACTTCTGAAACAGAGACCACAGTATCCACCGCATCACATACAACTGGGAGAGAGATCGCCAGGAGTACTGCAGTGTCTACAGCAGCACCAGATGTCACTAAAAGCACTGTTGCACCTACAACTGGCCCAGAGACCACCAGAAAGACTCCAGTTGCAACAGCAGCAGCTCCAGGGGTAACTTCAAGTATCTCAGCATCATCTGAACCTTCAGAAACAACCAAAAGTACTGCTGCATATTCAACGGCCATAGGGGCATCCACAAGTTCTGAAGCTTCAATGACAGGAGCAGAGGCCACCATCACCACTGTGACACGAACTGCAGTAACAGAGACTGCTGTCCCAACCCCAATATCAGAGGCCAGTGCATCCACTGCAGCACCCACAACTGAATCAAGGAACACTAATATCACTCCAGCACCTACAACAGCTGCAGAGACAACCTGGAGGACTGCTATGTCTACAACAGCGGCAGAGACCTCCACAAGTGCAGCAACACCTACAACCATAGCAGAGACCACAACAACCACTATGACACCAATAACAGGAACTAGGGCTACTGCATCCACTGCAACACGTACAATTGGCACAGAGGCCTCAACAACCACTGCACCATCTACAACAGCTGCAGAGATCACCAAAAGCATTGCACAAACCACAACCGTCGTAGAGACCTTCACAAGCCCCACCAATCCTACACCAGGTCAAGAAACCTCTGTAAGTGCAGTGACACCTATAACAGTAGGAGAGACTAGATCAACTACTGTAGGGCCAACTACAGGAACAGAGACTACTTCATCTACTGCGACACCTACACCTGGACCAGAGACCACTAGAAGAGCTGTGAGATCTACAACAGCAGCAGAGATCACTTCAAGCATTGCAACCTCTAGGATATCAGCAGAGACATCCACTAGTGTTGCATCCTCAACTTCTGAAACAGAGACCACAGTATCCACTGCAGCACATACAACTGGGAGAGAGACCACCAGGAGCACTGCAGTATCTACATCAGAACCAGACGTCACTAAACGCACTTTTGCACCTACAACTGGGCAAGAGATGACCAGAAAGACTCCAGTGCCTACAGCAGGATCAGGGGTAACTTCAAGTATCTTAGCATCATCTGAAACTTCAGAGACAACCAAAAGTACTGCTGCATATTCAACAGCCATCGGGGCATCCACAAGTTCTGAAGCCTCAATGACAGGAGCAGAGGCCACCATCACCACTGTGACACGAACTGCAGTAACAGAGACTGCTGCACCAACCACAATAACAGAGACCAGTGCATCCACTGCAGCACCCACAACTGAATCAAGGATCACTAATAGCACTCCAGCACCTACAATAGCTGCAGCGACAACCATAAGGAATGCTATGTCGACAACAGCGGCAGAGACCTCCACAAGTGCAACAACACCTATTACGGTAGCAGAGACCACAACAACCACTACGACACCAATAACAGGAAATAGGGCTACTTCATCCACTGCACCACATACAACTGGCGCAGAGGCCTCAATACGCACTGCAACATCTATAACAGCTGCAGAGATCACCAAAAGTACTGCACAATCTACAACAGTTGTAGAGACCTTCACAAGCACCACCAATCCTACACAAGGTCCTGAAACCTCTGTAAGTGCAGTGACACATATAACAGTAGCAGAGACTAGATCAACTACTGTAGGACCAACTACAGGAACTGAGACTACTTCACCTACTGCAACACCTACACCTGGACCAGAGACAACTAGAAGAGCTGTGGCATCTACAACACCTACAGAGATCACTTCAAGCACTGCACCCTTTAGGATATCAGCCGAGACATCCACTAGTGTTGCATCCTCAACTTCTGAAACAGAGAACACAGTATCCACTGCAGCACATACAACTGGGAGAGCGACCACCAGAAGTACTGCAGTATCTACAGCAGCACCAGACATCACTAAAAGCACTGTTGCACCTACAACCAGGCCAGCGACCATCAGAATGACTTCTGTGCCTACAACAGCTGCAGGGGTAACTTCAAGTATCTCAGCATCATCTGAAACATCAGAGGCAACCAAAAGTACTGGTGCATATTCAACGGCCATAGGGGCATCCACAAGTTCTGAAGCTTCAATGACAGGAGCAGAGGCCACCATCACCACTGTGACACGAACTGCAGTAACAGAGACTGCTGCACCAACCACAATAACAGAGTCCAGTGCATCCACTGCAGCACCCACAACTGAATCAAGGATCACTAATAGCACTTCAGCACCTACACCAGCTGCAGAGACAACCATGAGGACTGCTACGTCTACAACAGCGGCAGAAACCTCCACAAGGGCAGCAACACCTATAACCATAGCAGAGACCACAACAACCACTATGACACCAATAACGGGAACTAGGGCTACTGCATCCACTGCAACACGTACAATTGGCGCAGAGGCCTCAACAACCACTGCACCATCTACAACAGCTGCAGCGATCACCAAAAGCATTGCACAAACTGCAACCGTCGTAGAGACCTTCACAAGCCCCACCAATCCTACACCAGGTCAAGAAACCTCTGTAAGTGCAGTGACACCTATAACAGCAGCAGAGACTAGATCAACTACTGTAGGACCAACTACAGGAACAGAGACTACTTCATCTACTGCGACACCTACACCTGGACCAGAGACCACTAGAAGAGCTGTGAGATCTACAACAGCAGCAGAGATCACTTCAAGCATTGCAACCTCTAGGATATCAGCAGAGACATCCACTAGTGTTGCATCCTCAACTTCTGAAACAGAGACCACAGTATCCACTGCAGCACATACAACTGGGAGAGAGACCACCAGGAGCACTGCAGTATCTACATCAGAACCAGACGTCACTAAACGCACTGTTGCACCTACAACTGGGCAAGAGATGACCAGAAAGACTCCAGTGCCTACAGCAGGATCAGGGGTAACTTCAAGTATCTTAGCATCATCTGAAACTTCAGAGACAACCAAAAGTACTGCTGCATATTCAACAGCCATCGGGGCATCCACAAGTTCTGAAGCCTCAATGACAGGAGCAGAGGCCACCATCACCACTGTGACACAAACTGCAGTAACAGAGACTGCTGCAACAACCACAATAACAGAGACCAGTGCATCCACTGCAGTACCCACAACTGAGTCAAGGATCACTAATAGCACTCGAGCACTTACAACAGCTGCAGAGACAACCATAAGGAATGCTATGTCTACAACAGCGGCAGCGACCTCCACAAGTGCAGCAACACCTATAACCATAGCAGAGACCACAACAACCACTATGACACCAATAACGGGAACTAGGGCTACTGCATCCACTGCAACACGTACAATTGGCGCAGAGGCCTCAACAAGCACTGCACAATCTACAACAGCTGCAGAGATCACCAAAAGCATTGCACAAACTGCAACCGTCGTAGAGACCTTCACAAGCCCCACCAATCCTACAACAGGTCCCGAAACCTCTGTAAGTGCAGTGACACAAATAACAGAAGCAGAGACTAGTTCAACTTCTGTTGGACCAACTACAGGAACAGAGACTACTTCATCTACTGCAACACCTACACCTGGACGAGAGACAACTAGAAAAGCTGTGGCATCTACAACACCTACAGAGATCACTTCAAGCACTGCACCCTTTAGGATATCAGCAGAGACGTCCACTAGTGTTGCATCCTCAACTTCTGAAACAGAGAACACAGTATCCACTGCAGCACATACAACTGGGAGAGAGACCACCAGGAGTACTGCAGTATCTACAGCAGCACCAGACATCACTAAAAGCACTGTTGCACCTACAACCAGGCCAGCGACCATCAGAATGACTTCTGTGCCTACAACAGCTGCAGGGGTAACTTCAAGTATCTCAGCATCATCTGAAATGTCAGAGACAACCAAAAGTACTGCTGCATATTCAACAGCCCTAGGGGCATCCACAAGATCTGAAGCTTCAATGACAGGAGCAGAGGACACCATCACCACTGTGACACGAACTGCAGTAACAGAGACTGCCGCAACAAGCACAATAACAGAGGCCAGTGCATCCAATGCAGAACCCACAACTAAATCAAGGATCAATAATAGCACTCCAGCACCTACAACAGCTGCAGAGACAACCATGAGGACTGCTATTTCTACAACAGGGGCAGAGACCCCCACAAGTGCAGCATCACCTATAACCGAAGCAGAGACCACAACAATCACTACGACACCAATAACAGAAACTAGGGCTACTGCATCCACTGCACCACGTATAACTGGCACAGAGGAATCAATAAGCACTGCAACATCTACAACAGCTGCAGAGATCACTAAAAGAATTGCACAATCTACAACAGTCATAGAGACCTTCACAAGCCCCACCAATCCTACACCAGGTCCAGAAACCTCTGTAAGTGTGGTCAGACCTATAACAGTAGCAGAGACTAAATCAACTACTGTAGGACAAACTACAGGAACAGAGACTAGTTCATCTACTGCAACACCTACACCTGGATCAGAGACCACTAGAAGAGCTGTGGCATTTACAACAGCTACAGCGATCACTTCAAGCATTGCACCCTCTAGGATATCAGCAGAGACATCCACTAGTGTTGCATCCTCAACTTCTGAAACAGAGACCACAGTATCCACTGCATCACATACAACTGGGAGAGAGATCACCAGGAGTACTGCAATGTCTACAGCAGCACCAGATGTCACTAAAAGCACTGTTGCACCTACAACTGGGCCAGAGACCACCAGAAAGACTCCAGTTGCTACAGCAGCTCCAGGGGTAACTTCAAGTATCTCAGCATCATCTGAACCTTCAGAAACAACCAAAAGTACTGCTGCATATTCAACGGCCATGGGGGCATCCACAAGTTCTGAAGCTTCAATGACAGAAGCAGAGGCCACCATCACCACTGTGACACGACCTGCAGTAACAGAGACTGCTGCACCAACCACAATAACAGAGGCCAGTGCATCCACTGCAGCACCCACAACTGAATCAAGGATCACTAATAGCACTCCAGCACCTACAATAGCTGCAGCGACAACCATAAGGAATGCTATGTCGACAACAGCGGCAGAGACCTCCACAAGTGCAACAACACCTATTACGGTAGCAGAGACCACAACAACCACTACGACACCAATAACAGGAAATAGGGCTACTTCATCCACTGCACCACATACAACTGGCGCAGAGGCCTCAATACGCACTGCAACATCTATAACAGCTGCAGAGATCACCAAAAGTACTGCACAATCTACAAAAGTTGTAGAGACCTTCACAAGCACCACCAATCCTACACAAGGTCCTGAAACCTCTGTAAGTGCAGTGACACATATAACAGTAGCAGAGACTAGATCAACTACTGTAGGACCAACTACAGGAACAGAGACTACTTCACCTACTGCAACACCTACACCTGGACCAGAGACAACTAGAAGAGCTGTGGCATCTACAACACCTACAGAGATCACTTCAAGCACTGCACCCTTTAGGATATCAGCCGAGACATCCACTAGTGTTGCATCCTCAACTTCTGAAACAGAGAACACAGTATCCACTGCAGCACATACAACTGGGAGAGCGACCACCAGAAGTACTGCAGTATCTACAGCAGCACCAGACATCACTAAAAGCACTGTTGCACCTACAACCAGGCCAGCGACCATCAGAATGACTTCTGTGCCTACAACAGCTGCAGGGGTAACTTCAAGTATCTCAGCATCATCTGAAACATCAGAGGCAACCAAAAGTACTGGTGCATATTCAACGGCCATAGGGGCATCCACAAGTTCCGAAGCTTCAATGACAGGAGCAGAGGCCACCATCACCACTGTGACACGAACTGCAGTAACAGAGACTGCTGCACCAACCACAATAACAGAGTCCAGTGCATCCACTGCAGCACCCACAACTGAATCAAGGATCACTAATAGCACTCCAGCACCTACAATAGCTGCAGCGACAACCATAAGGAATGCTATGTCGACAACAGCGGCAGAGACCTCCACAAGTGCAACAACACCTATTACGGTAGCAGAGACCACAACAACCACTACGACACCAATAACAGGAAATAGGGCTACTTCATCCACTGCACCACATACAACTGGCGCAGAGGCCTCAATACGCACTGCAACATCTATAACAGCTGCAGAGATCACCAAAAGTACTGCACAATCTACAACAGTTGTAGAGACCTTCACAAGCACCACCAATCCTACACAAGGTCCTGAAACCTCTGTAAGTGCAGTGACACATATAACAGTAGCAGAGACTAGATCAACTACTGTAGGACCAACTACAGGAACTGAGACTACTTCACCTACTGCAACACCTACACCTGGACCAGAGACAACTAGAAGAGCTGTGGCATCTACAACACCTACAGAGATCACTTCAAGCACTGCACCCTTTAGGATATCAGCCGAGACATCCACTAGTGTTGCATCCTCAACTTCTGAAACAGAGAACACAGTATCCACTGCAGCACATACAACTGGGAGAGCGACCACCAGAAGTACTGCAGTATCTACAGCAGCACCAGACATCACTAAAAGCACTGTTGCACCTACAACCAGGCCAGCGACCATCAGAATGACTTCTGTGCCTACAACAGCTGCAGGGGTAACTTCAAGTATCTCAGCATCATCTGAAACATCAGAGGCAACCAAAAGTACTGGTGCATATTCAACGGCCATAGGGGCATCCACAAGTTCTGAAGCTTCAATGACAGGAGCAGAGGCCACCATCACCACTGTGACACGAACTGCAGTAACAGAGACTGCTGCACCAACCACAATAACAGAGTCCAGTGCATCCACTGCAGCACCCACAACTGAATCAAGGATCACTAATAGCACTTCAGCACCTACACCAGCTGCAGAGACAACCATGAGGACTGCTACGTCTACAACAGCGGCAGAAACCTCCACAAGGGCAGCAACACCTATAACCATAGCAGAGACCACAACAACCACTATGACACCAATAACGGGAACTAGGGCTACTGCATCCACTGCAACACGTACAATTGGCGCAGAGGCCTCAACAACCACTGCACCATCTACAACAGCTGCAGCGATCACCAAAAGCATTGCACAAACTGCAACCGTCGTAGAGACCTTCACAAGCCCCACCAATCCTACACCAGGTCAAGAAACCTCTGTAAGTGCAGTGACACCTATAACAGCAGCAGAGACTAGATCAACTACTGTAGGACCAACTACAGGAACAGAGACTACTTCATCTACTGCGACACCTACACCTGGACCAGAGACCACTAGAAGAGCTGTGAGATCTACAACAGCAGCAGAGATCACTTCAAGCATTGCAACCTCTAGGATATCAGCAGAGACATCCACTAGTGTTGCATCCTCAACTTCTGAAACAGAGACCACAGTATCCACTGCAGCACATACAACTGGGAGAGAGACCACCAGGAGCACTGCAGTATCTACATCAGAACCAGACGTCACTAAACGCACTGTTGCACCTACAACTGGGCAAGAGATGACCAGAAAGACTCCAGTGCCTACAGCAGGATCAGGGGTAACTTCAAGTATCTTAGCATCATCTGAAACTTCAGAGACAACCAAAAGTACTGCTGCATATTCAACAGCCATCGGGGCATCCACAAGTTCTGAAGCCTCAATGACAGGAGCAGAGGCCACCATCACCACTGTGACACAAACTGCAGTAACAGAGACTGCTGCAACAACCACAATAACAGAGACCAGTGCATCCACTGCAGCACCCACAACTGAATCAAGGATCACTAATAGCACTCGAGCACTTACAACAGCTGCAGAGACAACCATGAGGACTGCTAGGTCTACAACAGCGGCAGAAACCTCCACAAGGGCAGCAACACCTATAACTGTAGCAGAGACCACAACAACCACTATGACACCAATAACAGGAACTGGGGCTACTGCATCCACTGCACCACCTACAACTGGTGCAGAGACCTCAATAAGCACTGCAATATCTGCAACAATGGCAGAGATCACCAAAAGCACTGCACAATCTACTACAGTGGTAGAGACCTTCACAAGCACCATTAATCCTACACCAGCAACAGAGACCACCGCAACCACTGCAGCGCCAACAACAGGAACAGGGACCAATGCATCTAATGCAGTATCCACATCTGTGCCTGATACCACTATAAGAACTGCAACATCTTCCACAGCTGCAGATGTTACCATGCACACTGGACAATCCACAACAGTCACAGGGACCTCCACAAGCATGCCCATGCCTATGACAGGGGCAGAGGCCACCATAACACCGGCAGTACCAACTACAGGCGCAGTGTCTACCCCAGTGTCTGCTGTACCTACAACAGGAACAAAAACAACCATGATTGTTGCAAAATCAACTGAAGAAGCAGGTATCCCGACAAGCAATGTATTACCTTCAACTGCGCCATCGATCACAAAAAACACTGCAGTGACAACAGCAGCTCCAGAGACCATTATAAACACCTCGCCATCCTCAAGAACTGCAGAGACTACCGCAAGCACTGCTGCATCAACAAAATCCATCGCTGCCTCCATAAGATCTGCAACCCCAATAGGAGGATCAGAAACCATCACATCCACTGCAGCACTAATGACAGCAAAAGAGACCACTGCATGGTCTGCAGCACTTACACCTGGGTTAGCGACCACCAAAGGCACGGCAGCACCTACAACAGCCACAGAGGCAACCAAAAGGACTACATTATCAAATACAGCTGCAGAGAACTCTGCAAGTGCAACGCCGCAAATAACAGTAGTGAAGACAACCACAGTCACTGCAACACCAAAAACAGGAAGTGGGACAACTTCATCTCCTGAACGACCTACAACTAGCCCAGAGAGCATCAGAAACACTGCAGCATCTCCAACATCTCTAGAGACCAATACAGCTCCATCTGCATTTACAACATTTGCAGTGACAACCAAAAGCACTACTGCATCTACAGCTAGATCTACAGCAACTACAGGAGGCTCCTTACATTCTGCAACTCAACTAACAGGAGCCAAGAACAACACAATCACTTCAGCACCAACAACAGGAACAGAGACCTCCTCTGTATCCACTGCATCTACTGCAGCATATACAGTTGGAAGCAAGACCACCAGCAGTGCTTCAGCAACTACAACAGCTCCAGAGGTCACCAAAAGCACTGTACAATCAACAACAGCCACAATGAAGTTCACAAGCACAGCAACACCTATAACAATAACAGAGACCGCTACAACCAGTGTTGCACCAATTACAGTAACAGAGACTTCTGTATCCACTGCACCTGCTGCAGCACAGACAACTATATCCGTAACCACCATAAGCCCTCCAGCAACTACAATAGCTGCAGAGATTACCAAAAGCACTTCTAAATTTACAAAAGTTGCAGAGACTTTCACAAGGGTCACAACTCCTATACCAGTAATAGAGACCACCACAACCACTGCAGCACGATCTACAGGAACAGGGGCAACTGCATCCACCACAGTACCCATAACTGGACCAGATATCATCATAAACACTTCAGCATCCACCAAAGCTGAAGATATTACCAAAAGCACTGGGCAGTCTACAACAGTCACAGAGACCCCTACAGGCACTGCCAAACATATAACAGGGGCAGAGGCCACCATAACCACGGCAGTACCAGGCAGAGGCACAGAGACTACAACATTCTCTGCTGCACCTACAATAGGAATGGTAACCACCACAAACATTGCAAAATCAACTGCAGCAGGAGGCAGCTCTCCGAGCAAAGCAGCAGCTACAACTGGGCCATTGACCACCAGAATGACTGCAGTGACTACATCGGTTCCAGAGAACACTATAGGCACCTCACCGTCCTCAAGTGCAGCAGAGACTCGCATAAGCACTGCTGCATCAACAACAGCCATAGTGGCCTCTGTATCTCTCATAACCGGGCCAGAGACCATCACATCCAGTGCAACGCCCCTTACATCAAAGGAGAACACTGCATCCACTGCAGCACTTTCAAGTGGATCAGAGAACACCAAAGGCACTGCAGCACCTACAACAGTCACAGAGGCAACCACAAATACTGAATTGTCTAAAACAATTGCAGAGATCTCAACAAGTACTGCACCACATATAACCGTGGCAGGGACTACCATAACCTCTGGAACACCAATTACAACATCTGGGGTAACTGCATCTACTGCCCCACCTACAACTGTCCTAGAGACCACCAAAATTCGTCCAGCCACCACAGGTATTTTACCAGCTACAATGACCTCCACAAGTGCTATAACTACCAAAAATGTAGCAGATAATACCTCACCAATTGTAGCAGCAACCACAGGAACAGTGACCACTTCATTCGCTACGGAGCCTACAACTGGACCAAAAACTACCAAAAGCACTCCAGCACCTACAACAGCTGCAGTGACAATCACAAGCGCTGCAGCATCTACAACAGTTGCAGAGAACTTAATAAGTTCTGCAACACTTATAACAGGGGCAGGGACCAAAACAGCAACTGCAGCACCAATCACAGGAACAGCCACAACAAATGAAAGATTTTCCACCACAAAAACTGCAGTGCCTATATCTGAAGCAGAGATCACCACAAGTATTGCAGCACATACCATAAGGTCAGAGGCTACCACAACCACTGTAGTACCAACCACAGGAGAAGGGATCACCACAAGCACTGCATATCAACCTATAACATCAAAAACAACAGCAGGCATTTCCGCGCCTTCCTTAGAAACAGAGACTACCAGAAGCACAGCAAAACCTTTCACAGCAGCAGAGACCACTAGAGGCACTGCAGGGTCCATTACAGCAGCAGGGACCACGGCAGCACTTGCTGCACTTACAAAGTCCAGCAGTGCCTCAGCCTTCATGAGTACAACTGCAGGTACAGTGTTTGCTGTGCTTTACATTAGACTGTAAGGGATCCCTCTACAAGTTCCACTGGCTTTTTATGATGTAATACTAACCTGTTACCTGCTATTAACTTATTTTTTCCTGTTCCCTTACCTATTTCTGCTTTCCTTTGTCCTCATTTCATCCTCACCCATCTCTTGCATTTTCTCTGTCATCTTTCTCAATGGCTTTTCGGGTGCTCTCATCGTTTCTCCATTTCGACTCTGCTAGCTCCCTATGTTTCTTCTCCTGCTTTACTTCTTGTGTCTGTCTTCAGGCAGATCATTGGTTCAGTGCTCTAATGCATCCAATGCAGGCCTCCGTGGTATACCTCATGGGTAGGGAGGATAGATCACATTAATGTGTTTGCCTCTGAGATGAGAGCAACTTGCACTTCACAAGTTCAGTCCCCTGGCAGGGCTGTCTTATCCTTTCACCCTTCTATGGTCTATACATTGAGTATCATAAACATGGAGTAATAGTAATGCCATGTAAAGTGGACTTATTTAGAGCCCTTGTGCCAGTGCTGTGCATGGCTCTGTAAGAAAGGAGAGCAGGTTGCGCTAGTCAGATAGCGGCAAGGCAGATGCAGAAACCTTTGGTGTTGATGGATGCAATTCAGAAGTACCCGTCACCTGTGTGCCGATATGAAAATCTCTAGGTTGTTTGTCCCTGGTACAGACTGGGATTGTAGAGTGTAAAAACGGACTGCTTGGATGTTGATAGAAGATGCAGCAGAAAGCGTCGAATCTTTAAGCCATCCTCCGCTTCACCCTCCAATCTGTGGCACCTCACTGGCACCTCCCAGAGCAAGATGAGCAGGCACGGCCAGGCTGTTGTGATTTCTCACACGCTATGGCTAAAAGGCAGTGTATGACAAGTTGAATTGTGTCATGTTTAAATCAATCAGAAGCATTTCTTTACCTTCTGAGATCAGAGGAGTCTGTGTCATATGATGAGTAAGTTAGAGTGGGTGGTATTTCTGCCGCATTTACATGGAAAGTCTTCGAGCCCTGATGCCCTTTATCTGTGGCCTATTGGAAGGGGGCACCGCAGAATGGTTGGGGCACGTGATCTATCACTACACTATCAGTCTTCTCAGCGCTGTCTCAGTCATAGCTGCCATCTTGGCGCACCTTATCTCAGGATATCCCTGTCAAACTATAATTGCCTTTTTATATTTATTTCATATTTATCCAAGTATCATCAGTAACAATACTGTGTTTAATGCAGTGCCAATAACCGAGGAGATTATCAATCCCGTCACTGAGAAGCCGGCTGAACAATTGCCCCAGGGGAATGCCACAACAACACAACGGACCTCAACTACCACAAGCTTGGCTGCTACCAGCACCACAGCGACCACTAAAGGTAGGACCAGTGGCTGCACAGCAACCCAAGTGCCATTGCTACTCCATCATCTGTTGTTAAGGGGAGAACTCGGGTGAATGCTGGGAGTGATGAGATTTAGGGGATGTAAAGGTTACCCTTTGAGCTTCGCCCACACCTGAAAGCCATGCCCTCCTCAACGCAAGATGTAACCACCACGGGCTGACATCTCAGAAGCCTTCCATGTTCGTTTAGATCTCGGAACTCTGGGCATATGTCATAAGGGGGCAGGGAGAGGGGAGAGCGTATGTGTTGACTGTGTGCAAGGCAAAAGGGACAGTGTAAACTGTGGCTGGTTTGGACATTTCCTGTGGGAAGAGTAGTGTATCCCTATGTTTCAATATCAGTGTGACTGACAGACACAGAATTGCACAGACGGATTCCCTGTGTAGGCGGTGCAAGCAGGTATCCCTCCCTCCCCCTCTTGGGGCTCGCAGAATGGCTTCGCGAAGCTTAGGGAACCATGCTTGTGCAGAGCGCTCGAAGAAAGCCTGTTGCATCTCCCAAGAAACACTTCTGGTCCAGAGAAATTGTTAATACATGCCGTATTTTCAGACCACTATCAGTAAGAATAGCGAAGGCCTCGCTGTAGACAAGTGTGGTAAACCTCCAGTTTAAATAAGCAGTGCATCTTTTGGCCTTGGGTAGTCTCAGTCTTCGGTGCTTCTCTAGATGGAGCCTGGTATGTGCCTGTTGCCTTGGCATTCAATGAATGTCTGTTTTCAGTGCCTCGAATATACAGATACCCTTCTATTTGTATAATACATGTACTTGTTCAATGTTCAGCTCTCATTCAAGTTTAAAACAATGTGACCATTGAAAAACAAGTATGGGACTCTTTCTAATCTTCCACAATATATTCTTCTCTGCCACAATTATAGGAACTATCAAAAGCACCGTAACACACATCTCAGAGCCACAGACCACCACAAGCACTGCATCACCTACCACAACAAGTACAGCAGCATCTACCACACCTCATCTGACCACCAAAATCACTATGGTTCCTACAACAAATGCAGAGACAACAATACAGACATTGTCTACAACAAGTCCAGAAACCTCTGTAAGTGCGGTGACACCTATAACAGTATCAGAGACTAGATCAACTACTGTAGGACCAACTACAGGAACAGAGACTACTTCACCTACTGCAACACCTACACCTGGACCAGAGACCACTAGAAGAGCTGTGGCATCTACAACAGCTACAGAGATCACTTCAAGCATTGCACCCTCTAGGATATCAGCAGAGACATCCACTAGTGTTGCATCCTCAACTTCTGAAACTGAGACCACAGTATCCACTGCAGCACATACAACTGGGAGAGAGACCACCAGGAGCACTACAGTATCTACAGCAGCACCAGATGTCGCTAAAAGTACAATTGCACCTACAACTGGACCAGAGACCACCAGAAACACTCCAGTGCCTACAACAAACCGAGGGGTAACTTCAAGTATTTCAGCATCATCAGAAACTTCAGCGACAACCAAAAGTACTGCTACATATTCAGCAGCCATCGGGGCATCCAAAAGTTCTGAAGCTTCAATGACAGGAGCAAAGGCCACCATCACCACTCTGACACGAACTGCAGTAACAGAGACTGCTGCACCAACCCCAATAACAGAGGTCAGTGCATCCACTGCAGCACCCACAACTGAATCAAGGATCACTAATATCACTCCAGCACCTACAACAGCTGCAGAGACAACCTGGAGGACTGCTATGTCTACAACAGCGGGAGAGACCTCCACAAGTGCAGCAACACCTACAACCATAGCAGAGACCACAACAACCACTATGACACCAATAACGGGAACTAGGGGTACTGCATCCACTGCAACACGTACAATTGGCGCAGAGGCCTCAACAACCACTGCACCATCTACAACAGCTGCAGAGATCACCAAAAGCATTGCACAAACTGCAACCGTCGTAGAGACCTTCACAAGCCCCACCAATCCTACACCAGGTCAAGAAACCTCTGTAAGTGCAGTGACACCTATAACAGTAGCAGAGACTAGATCAACTACTGTAGGACCAACTACAGGAACAGAGACTACTTCATCTACTGCGACACCTACACCTGGACCAGAGACCACTAGAAGAGCTGTGAGATCTACAACAGCAGCAGAGATCACTTCAAGCATTGCAACCTCTAGGATATCAGCAGAGACATCCACTAGTGTTGCATCCTCAACTTCTGAAACAGAGACCACAGTATCCATTGCAGCACATACAACTGGGAGAGAGACCACCAGGAGCACTGCAGTATCTACATCAGAACCAGACGTCACTAAACGCACTGTTGCACCTACAACTGGGCAAGAGATGACCAGAAAGACTCCAGTGCCTACAGCAGGATCAGGGGTAACTTCAAGTATCTTAGCATCATCTGAAACTTCAGAGACAACCAAAAGTACTGCTGCATATTCAACAGCCATCGGGGCATCCACAAGTTCTGAAGCTTCAATGACAGGAGCAGAGGCCACCATCACCACTGTGAAACAAACTGCAGTAACAGAGACTGCTGCAACAACCACAATAACAGAGACCAGTGCATCCACTGCAGCACCCACAACTGAATCAAGGATCACTAATAGCACTCCAGCACTTACAACAGCTGCAGAGACAACCATAAGGAATGCTATGTCTACAACAGCGGCAGAGACCTCCACAAGTGCAGCAACACCTATAACCATAGCAGAGACCACAACAACCACTATGACACCAATAACGGGAACTAGGGCTACTGCATCCACTGCAATACGTACAATTGGCGCAGAGGCCTCAACAAGCACTGCACAATCTACAACAGCTGCAGAGATCACCAAAAGCATTGCACAAACTGCAACCGTCGTAGAGACCTTCACAAGCCCCACCAATCCTACACCAGGTCCCGAAACCTCTGTAAGTGCAGTGACACAAATAACAGAAGCAGAGACTAGTTCAACTTCTGTTGGACCAACTACAGGAACAGAGACTACTTCATCTACTGCAACACCTACACCTGGAACAGAGACAACTAGAAGAGCTGTGGCATCTACAACACCTACAGAGATCACTTCAAGCACTGCACCCTTTAGGATATCAGCAGAGACATACACTAGTGTTGCATCCTCAACTTCTGAAACAGAGAACACAGTATCCACTGCAGCACATACAACTGGGAGAGAGACCACCAGGAGTACTGCAGTATCTACAACAGCACCAGACATCACTAAAAGCACTGTTGCACCTACAACCAGGCCAGCGACCATCAGAATGACTTCTGTGCCTACAACAGCTGCAGGGGTAACTTCAAGTATCTCAGCATCATCTGAAATGTCAGAGACAACCAAAAGTACTGCTGCATATTCAACAGCCCTCGGGGCATCCACAAGATCTGAAGCTTCAATGACAGGAGCAGAGGACACCATCACCACTGTGACACGAACTGCAGTAACAGAGACTGCCGCAACAAGCACAATAACAGAGGCCAGTGCATCCACTGCAGAACCCACAACTAAATCAAGGATCAATAATAGCACTCCAGCACCTACAACAGCTGCAGAGACAACCATGAGGACTGCTATTTCTACAACAGGGGCAGAGACCCCCACAAGTGCAGCATCACCTATAACCGAAGCAGAGACCACAACAACCACTACGACACCAATAACAGAAACTAGGGCTACTGCATCCACTGCACCACGTATAACTGGCACAGAGGAATCAATAAGCACTGCAACATCTACAACAGCTGCAGAGATCACTAAAAGAATTGCACAATCTACAACAGTCATAGAGACCTTCACAAGCCCCACCAATCCTACACCAGGTCCAGAAACCTCTGTAAGTGTGGTCAGACCTATAACAGTAGCAGAGACTAAATCAACTACTGTAGGACAAACTACAGGAACAGAGACTAGTTCATCTACTGCAACACCTACACCTGGATCAGAGACCACTAGAAGAGCTGTGGCATCTACAACAGCTACAGAGATCACTTCAAGCATTGCACCCTCTAGGATATCAGCAGAGACATCCACCAGTGTTGCATCCTCAACTTCTGAAACAGAGACCACAGTATCCACTGCATCACATACAACTGGGAGAGGGATCACCAGGAGTACTGCAGTGTCTACAGCAGCACCAGATGTCACTAAAAGCACTGTTGCACCTACAACTGGGCCAGAGACCACCAGAAAGACTCCAGTTGCTACAGCAGCTCCAGGGGTAACTTCAAGTATCTCAGCATCATCTGAACCTTCCGAAACAACCAAAGGTACTGCTGCATATTCAACGGCCATAGGGGCATCCACAAGTTCTGAAGCTTCAATGACAGAAGCAGAGGCCACCATCACCACTGTGACACGCACTGCAGTAACAGAGACTGCTGCACCAACCACAATAACAGAGGCCAGTGCATCCACTGCAGCACCCACAACTGAATCAAGGATCACTAATAGCACTCCAGCACCTACAATAGCTGCAGCGACAACCATAAGGAATGCTATGTCGACAACAGCGGCAGAGACCTCCACAAGTGCAACAACACCTATTACGGTAGCAGAGACCACAACAACCACTACGACACCAATAACAGGAAATAGGGCTACTTCATCCACTGCACCACATACAACTGGCGCAGAGGCCTCAATACGCACTGCAACATCTACAACAGCTGCAGAGATCACCAAAAGTACTGCACAATCTACAACAGTTGTAGAGACCTTCACAAGCACCACCAATCCTACACAAGGTCCTGAAACCTCTGTAAGTGCAGTGACACATATAACAGTAGCAGAGACTAGATCAACTACTGTAGGACCAACTACAGGAACAGAGACTACTTCACCTACTGCAACACCTACACCTGGACCAGAGACAACTAGAAGAGCTGTGGCATCTACAACACCTACAGAGATCACTTCAAGCACTGCACCCTTTAGGATATCAGCCGAGACATCCACTAGTGTTGCATCCTCAACTTCTGAAACAGAGAACACACTATCCACTGCAGCACATACAACTGGGAGAGCAACCACCAGAAGTACTGCAGTATCTACAGCAGCACCAGACATCACTAAAAGCACTGTTGCACCTACAACCAGGCCAGCGACCATCAGAATGACTTCTGTGCCTACAACAGCTGCAGGGGTAACTTCAAGTATCTCAGAATCATCTGAAACATCAGAGGCAACCAAAAGTACTGGTGCATATTCAACGGCCATCGGGGCATCCACAAGTTCCGAAGCTTCAATGACAGGAGCAGAGGCCACCATCACCACTGTGACACGAACTGCAGTAACAGAGACTGCTGCACCAACCACAATAACAGAGTCCAGTGCATCCACTGCAGCACCCACAACTGAATCAAGGATCACTAATAGCACTTCAGCACCTACACCAGCTGCAGAGACAACCATGAGGACTGCTACGTCTACAACAGCGGCAGAAACCTCCACAAGGGCAGCAACACCTATAACTGTAGCAGAGACCACAACAACCACTATGACACCAATAACAGGAACTGGGGCTACTGCATCCACTGCACCACCTACAACTGGTGCAGAGACCTCAATAAGCACTGCAATATCTGCAACAATGGCAGAGATCACCAAAAGCACTGCACAATCTACTACAGTGGTAGAGACCTTCACAAGCACCATTAATCCTACACCAGCAACAGAGACCACCGCAACCACTGCAGCGCCAACAACAGGAACAGGGACCAATGCATCTAATGCAGTATCCACATCTGTGCCTGATACCACTATAAGAACTGCAACATCTTCCACAGCTGCAGATGTTACCATGCACACTGGACAATTCACAACAGTCACAGGGACCTCCACAAGCATGCCCACGCCTATGACAGGGGCAGAGGCCACCATAACACCGGCAGCACCAACTACAGGCGCAGTGTCTACCCCAGTGTCTGCTGTACCTACAACAGGAACAAAAACAACCATGATTGTTGCAAAATCAACTGCAGAAGCAGGTATCCCGACAAGCAATGTATTACCTTCAACTGCGTCATCGATCACAAAAAACACTGCAGTGACAACAACAGCTCCAGAGACCATTATAAACACCTCGCCATCCTCAAGAACTGCAGAGACTACCGCAAGCACTGCTGCATCAACAAAATCCATCGCTGCCTCCATAAGATCTGCAACCCCAATAGGAGGATCAGAAACCATCACATCCACTGCAGCACTAATGACAGCAAAAGAGACCACTGCATGGTCTGCAGCACTTACACCTGGGTTAGCGACCACCAAAGGCACGGCAGCACCTACAACAGCCACAGAGGCAACCAAAACGACTACATTATCAAATACAGCTGCAGAGAACTCTGCAATTGCAACGCCGCAAATAACAGTAGTGAAGACAACCACAGTCACTGCAACACCAAAAACAGGAAGTGGGACAACTTCATCTCCTGAACGACCTACAACTAGCCCAGAGAGCATCAGAAACACTGCAGCATCTCCAACATCTCTAGAGACCAATACACCTCCATCTGCATTTACAACATTTGCAGTGACAACCAAAAGCACTACTGCATCTACAGCTAGATATACAGCAACTACAGGAGGCTCCTTACATTCTGCAACTCAACTAACAGGAGCCAAGAACAACACAACCACTTCAGCACCAACAACAGGAACAGAGACCTCCTCTGTATCCACTGCATCTACTGCAGAATATACAGTTGGAAGCAAGACCACCAGCAGTGCTTCAGCAACTACAACAGCTCCAGAGGTCACCAAAAGCACTGTACAATCAACAACAGCCACAATGAAGTTCACAAGCACAGCAACACCTATAACAATAACAGAGACCGCTACAACCAGTGTTGCACCAATTACAGTAACAGAGACTTCTGTATCCACTGCACCTGCTGCAGCACAGACAACTATATCCGTAACCACCATAAGCCCTCCAGCAACTACAATAGCTGCAGAGATTACCAAAAGCACTTCTAAATTTACAAAAGTTGCAGAGACCTTCACAAGGGTCACAACTCCTATACCAGTAATAGAGACCACCACAACCACTGCAGCACGATCTACAGGAACAGGGGCAACTGCATCCACCACAGTACCCACAACTGGACCAGATATCATCATAAACACTTCAGCATCCACCAAAGCTGCAGATATTACCAAAAGCACTGGGCAGTCTACAACAGTCACAGAGACCCCTACAGACACTGCCAAACTTATAACAGGGGCAAAGGCCACCATAACCACGGCAGTACCACGTAGAGGCACAGAGACTACAACATTCTCTGCTGCACCTACAACAGGAATGGAAACCACCACAAACATTGCAAAATCAACTGCAGCAGGAGGCAGCTCTCCGAGCAAAGCAGCAGCTACAACTGGGCCATTGACCACCAGAATGACTGCAGTGACTACATCGGTTCCAGAGAACACTATAGGCACCTCACCGTCCTCAAGTGCAGCAGAGACTCGCATAAGCACTGCTGCATCAACAACAGCCATAGTGGCCTCTGTATCTCTCATAACCGGGCCAGAGACCATCACATCCAGTGCAACACCCTTGACAGCAAAGGAGAAGACTGCATCCACTGCAGCACTTTCAAGTGGATCAGAGAACACCAAAGGCACTGCAGCACCTACAACAGTCACAGAGGCAACCACAAATACTGAATTGTCTAAAACAATTGCAGAGATCTCAACAAGTACTGCACCACATATAACCGTGGCAGGGACTACCATAACCTCTGGAACACCAATTACAACATCTGGGGTAACTGCATCTACTGCCCCACCTACAACTGTCCTAGAGACCACCAAAATTCGTCCAGCCACCACAGGTATTTTACCAGCTACAATGACCTCCACAAGTGCTATAACTACCAAAAATGTAGCAAATAATACCTCACCAATTGTAGCAGCAACCACAGGAACAGTGACCACTTCATTCGCTACGGAGCCTACAACTGGACCAAAAACTACCAAAAGCACTCCAGCACCTACAACAGCTGCAGTGACAATCACAAGCGCTGCAGCATCTACAACAGTTGCAGAGAACTTAATAAGTTCTGCAACACTTATAACAGGGGCAGGGACCAAAACAGCAACTGCAGCACCAATCACAGGAACAGCCACAACAAATGAAAGATTTTCCACCACAAAAATTGCAGTGCCTATATCTGAAGCAGAGATCACCACAAGTATTGCAGCACATACCATAAGGTCAGAGGCTACCACAACCACTGTAGTACCAACCACAGGAGAAGGGATCACCACAAGCACTGCATATCAACCTATAACATCAAAAACAACAGCAGGCATTTCCGCGCCTTCCTTAGAAACAGAGACTACCAGAAGCACAGCAAAACCTTTCACAGCAGCAGAGACCACTAGAGGCACTGCAGGGTCCATTACAGCAGCAGGGACCACGGCAGCACTTGCTGCACTTACAAAGTCCAGCAGTGCCTCAGCCTTCATGAGTACAACTGCAGGTACAGTGTTTGCTGTGCTTTACATTAGACTGTAAGGGATCCCTCTACAAGTTCCACTGGCTTTTTATGATGTAATACTAACCTGTTACCTGCTATTAACTTATTTTTTCCTGTTCCCTTACCTATTTCTGCTTTCCTTTGTCCTCATTTCATCCTCACCCATCTCTTGCATTTTCTCTGTCATCTTTCTCAATGGCTTTTCGGGTGCTCTCATCGTT
Organism: Ambystoma mexicanum; assembly: GCF_040938575.1. Lineage (NCBI taxonomy): Eukaryota > Metazoa > Chordata > Amphibia > Caudata > Ambystomatidae > Ambystoma > Ambystoma mexicanum. The sequence goes on from NC_090921.1 coordinate 588,035,176, forward strand.
TCTCCATTTCGACTCTGCTAGCTCCCTATGTTTCTTCTCCTGCTTTACTTCTTGTGTCTGTCTTCAGGCAGATCATTGGTTCAGTGCTCTAATGCATCCAATGCAGGCCTCCGTGGTATACCTCATGGGTAGGGAGGATAGATCACATTAATGTGTTTGCCTCTGAGATGAGAGCAACTTGCACTTCACAAGTTCAGTCCCCTGGCAGGGCTGTCTTATCCTTTCACCCTTCTATGGTCTATACATTGAGTATCATAAACATGGAGTAATAGTAATGCCATGTAAAGTGGACTTATTTAGAGCCCTTGTGCCAGTGCTGTGCATGGCTCTGTAAGAAAGGAGAGCAGGTTGCGCTAGTCAGATAGCGGCAAGGCAGATGCAGAAACCTTTGGTGTTGATGGATGCAATTCAGAAGTACCCGTCACCTGTGTGCCGATATGAAAATCTCTAGGTTGTTTGTCCCTGGTACAGACTGGGATTGTAGAGTGTAAAAACGGACTGCTTGGATGTTGATAGAAGATGCAGCAGAAAGCGTCGAATCTTTAAGCCATCCTCCGCTTCACCCTCCAATCTGTGGCACCTCAATGGCACCTCCCAGAGCAAGATGAGCAGGCACGGCCAGGCGGTTGTGATTTCTTACACGCTATGGCTAAAAGGCAGTGTATGACAAGTTGAATTGTGTGATGTTTAAATCAATCAGAAGCATTTCTTTACCTTCTGAGATCAGAGGAGTCTGTGTCATATGATGAGTAAGTTAGAGTGGGTGGTATTTCTGCCGCATTTACATGGAAAGTCTTCGAGCCCTGATGCCCTTTATCTGTGGCCTATTGGAAGGGGGCACCGCAGAATGGTTGGGGCACGTGATCTATCACTACACTATCAGTCTTCTCAGCGCTGTCTCAGTCATAGCTGCCATCTTGGCGCACCTTATCTCAGGATATCTCTGTCAAACCTTAATTGCCTTTATATATTTATTTCATATTTATCCAAGTATCATCAGTAACAATACTGTGTTTAATGCAGTGGCAATAACCGAGGAGATTATCAATCCCGTCACTGAGAAGCCGGCTGAACAATTGCCCCAGGGGAATGACACCACAACACAACGGACCTCAACTACCACAAGCTTGGCTGCTACCAGCACCACAGCGACCACTAAAGGTAGGACCAGTGGCTGCACAGCAACCCAAGTGCCATTGCTGCTCCATCATCTATTCCTAAGGGGAGAACTCGGGGGAATGCTGGGAGTGATGAGATTTAGGGGATGTAAAGGTTACCCTTTGAGCTTCGCCCACACCTGAAAGCCATGCCCTAATCAAACGCAAGATGTAACCACCACGGGCTGACATCTCAGAAGCCGTCCATGTTCGTTTAGATCTCGGAACTCTGGGCATATGTCATAAGGGGGCAGGGTGAGGGGAGAGCGTATGTGTTGACTGTGTGCAAGGCAAAAGGGACAGTGTAAGCTATGGCTGGTTTGGACATTTCCTGTGGGAAGAGCAGTGTATCCCTATGTTTCAATATCAGTGTGACTGACAGACACAGAATTGCACAGACGATTCCCTGTGTAGGCGGTGCAAGCAGGTATCCCTCCCTCCCCCACTTGGGGCTCGCAGAATGGCTTCGCGAAGCTTAGGGAACCATGCTTGTGCAGAGCGCTCGAAGAAAGCCTGTTGCATCTCCCAAGAAACACTTCTGGTCCAGAGAAATTGTTAATACATGCCGTATTTTCAGACCACTATCAGTAAGAATAGCGAAAGCCTCGCTGTAGACAAGTGTGGTAAACCTCCATTTTAAATAAGCAGTGCATCTTTTGGCCTTGCGTAGTCTCAGTCTTCGGTGCTTCTCTAGATGGAGCCTGGTATATGCCTGTTGCCTTGGCATTCAATGAATGTCTGTTTTCAGTGCCTCAAATATACAGATCCCCTTCTATTTGTATAATACATGTACTTGTTCAATGTTCAGCTCTCATTCAAGTTTAAAACAATGTGACCATTGAAAAACAAGTATGGGACTCTTTCTAATCTTCCACAATATATTCTTCTCTGCCACAATTATAGGAACTATCAAAAGCACTGTAACACACATCTCAGAGCCACAGACCACCACAAGCACTGCATCACCTACCACAACAAGTACAGCAGCATCTACCACACCTCATCCGACCACCAAAATCACTATGGTTCCTACAACAAATGCAGAGACAACAATACAGACATTGTCTACAACAAGTCCAGAAACCTCTGTAAGTGCGGTGACACCTATAACAGTATCAGAGACTAGATCAACTACTGTAGGACCAACTACAGGAACAGAGACTATTTCATCTACTGCAACACCTACACCTGGACCAGAGACCACTAGAAGAGCTGTGGCATCTACAACAGCTACAGAGATCACTTCAAGCATTGCACCCTCTAGGATATCAGCAGAGACATCCACTAGTGTTGCATCCTCAACTTCTGAAACAGAGACCACAGTATCCACTGCATCACATACAACTGGGAGAGAGATCACCAGGAGTACTGCAGTGTCTACAGCAGCACCAGATGTCACTAAAAGCACTGTTGCACCTACAACTGGGCCAGAGACCACCAGAAAGACTCCAGTTGCTACAGCAGCTCCAGGGGTAACTTCAAGTATCTCAGCATCATCTGAACCTTCAGAAACAACCAAAAGTACTGCTGCATATTCAACGGCCATAGGGGCATCCACAAGTTCTGAAGCTTCAATGACAGAAGCAGAGGCCACCATCACCACTGTGACACGCACTGCAGTAACAGAGACTGCTGCACCAACCACAATAACAGAGGCCAGTGCATCCACTGCAGCACCCACAACTGAATCAAGGATCACTAATAGCACTCCAGCACCTACAATAGCTGCAGCGACAACCATAAGGAATGGTATGTCGACAACAGCGGCAGAGACCTCCACAAGTGCAACAACACCTATTACGGTAGCAGAGACCACAACAACCACTACGACACCAATAACAGGAAATAGGGCTACTTCATCCACTGCACCACATACAACTGGCGCAGAGGCCTCAATACGCACTGCAACATCTACAACAGCTGCAGAAATCACCAAAAGTACTGCACAATCTACAACAGTTGTAGAGACCTTCACAAGCACCACCAATCCTACACAAGGTCCTGAAACCTCTGTAAGTGCAGTGACACATATAACAGTAGCAGAGACTAGATCAACTACTGTAGGACCAACTACAGGAACAGAGACTACTTCACCTACTGCAACACCTACACCTGGACCAGAGACAACTAGAAGAGCTGTGGCATCTACAACACCTACAGAGATCACTTCAAGCACTGCACCCTTTAGGATATCAGCCGAGACATCCACTAGTGTTGCATCCTCAACTTCTGAAACAGAGAACACACTATCCACTGCAGCACATACAACTGGGAGAGCAACCACCAGAAGTACTGCAGTATCTACAGCAGCACCAGACATCACTAAAAGCACTGTTGCACCTACAACCAGGCCAGCGACCATCAGAATGACTTCTGTGCCTACAACAGCTGCAGGCGTAACTTCAAGTATCTCAGAATCATCTGAAACATCAGAGGCAACCAAAAGTACTGGTGCATATTCAACGGCCATAGGGGCATCCACAAGTTCCGAAGCTTCAATGACAGGAGCAGAGGCCACCATCACCACTGTGACACGAACTGCAGTAACAGAGACTGCTGCACCAACCACAATAACAGAGTCCAGTGCATCCACTGCAGCACCCACAACTGAATCAAGGATCACTAATAGCACTTCAGCACCTACACCAGCTGCAGAGACAACCATGAGGACTGCTACGTCTACAACAGCGGCAGAAACCTCCACAAGGGCAGCAACACCTATAACTGTAGCAGAGACCACAACAACCACTATGACACCAATAACAGGAACTGGGGCTACTGCATCCACTGCACCACCTACAACTGGTGCAGAGACCTCAATAAGTACTGCAATATCTACAACAACGGCAGAGATCACCAAAAGCACTGCACAATCTACTACAGTGGTAGAGACCTTCACAAGCACCATTAATCCTACACCAGCAACAGAGACCACCGCAACCACTGCAGCGCCAACAACAGGAACAGGGACCAATGCATCTAATGCAGTATCCACATCTGTGCCTGATACCACTATAAGAACTGCAACATCTTCCACAGCTGCAGATGTTACCATGCACACTGGACAATCCACAACAGTCACAGGGACCTCCACAAGCATGCCCATGCCTATGACAGGGGCAGAGGCCACCATAACACCGGCAGCACCAACTACAGGCGCAGTGTCTACCCCAGGGTCTGCTGTACCTACAACAGGAACAAAAACAACCATGATTGTTGCAAAATCAACTGCAGAAGCAGGTATCCCGACAAGCAATGTATTACCTTCAACTGTGCCATCGATCACAAAAAACACTGCAGTGACAACAACAGCTCCAGAGACCATTATAAACACCTCGCCATCCTCAAGAACTGCAGAGACTACCGCAAGCACTGCTGCATCAACAAAATCCATCGCTGCCTCCATAAGATCTGCAACCCCAATAGGAGGGTCAGAAACCATCACATCCACTGCAGCACTAATGACAGCAAAAGAGACCACTGCATGGTCTGCAGCACTTACACCTGGGTTAGCGACCACCAAAGGCACGGCAGCACCTACAACAGCCACAGAGGCAACCAAAAGCACTACATTATCAAATACAGCTGCAGAGAACTCTGCAAGTGCAACGCCGCAAATAACAGTAGTGAAGACAACCACAGTCACTGCAACACCAAAAACAGGAAGTGGGACAACTTCATCTCCTGAACGACCTACAACTAGCCCAGAGAGCATCAGAAACACTGCAGCATCTCCAACATCTCTAGAGACCAATACAGCTCCATCTGCATTTACAACATTTGCAGTGACAACCAAAAGCACTACTGCATCTACAGCTAGATCTACAGCAACTACAGGAGGCTCCTTACATTCTGCAACTCAACTAACAGGAGCCAAGAACAACACAACCACTTCAGCACCAACAACAGGAACAGAGACCTCCTCTGTATCCACTGCATCTACTGCAGCATATACAGTTGGAAGCAAGACCACCAGCAGTGCTTCAGCAACTACAACAGCTCCAGAGGTCACCAAAAGCACTGTACAATCAACAACAGCCACAATGAAGTTCACAAGCACAGCAACACCTATAACAATAACAGAGACCGCTACAACCAGTGTTGCACCAATTACAGTAACAGAGACTTCTGTATCCACTGCACCTGCTGCAGCACAGACAACTATATCCGTAACCACCATAAGCCCTCCAGCAACTACAATAGCTGCAGAGATTACCAAAAGCACTTCTACATTTACAAAAGTTGCAGAGACTTTCACAAGGGTCACAACTCCTATACCAGTAATAGAGACCACCACAACCACTGTAGCACGATCTACAGGAACAGGGGCAACTGCATCCACCACAGTACCCATAACTGGACCAGATATCATCATAAACACTTCAGCATCCACCAAAGCTGCAGATATTACCAAAAGCACTGGGCAGTCTACAACAGTCACAGAGACCCCTACAGACACTGCCAAACTTATAACAGGGGCAAAGGCCACCATAACCACTGCAGTACCACGTAGAGGCACAGAGACTACAACATTCTCTGCTGCACCTACAACAGAAATGGAAACCACCACAAACATTGCAAAATCAACTGCAGCAGGAGGCAGCTCTCCGAGCAATGCAGCAGCTACAACTGGGCCATTGACCACCAGAATGACTGCAGTGACTACATCGGTTCCAAAGAACACTATAGGCACCTCACCGTCCTCAAGTGCAGCAGAGACTCGCATAAGCACTGCTGCATCAACAACAGCCATAGTGGCCTCTGTATCTCTCATAACCGGGCCAGAGACCATCACATCCAGTGCAACACCCTTGACAGCAAAGGAGAACACTGCATCCACTGCAGCACTTTCAAGTGGATCAGAGAACACCAAAGGCACTGCAGCACCTACAACAGTCACAGAGGCAACCACAAATACTGAATTGTCTAAAACAATTGCAGAGATCTCAACAAGTACTGCACCACATATAACCGTGGCAGGGACTACCATAACCTCTGGAACACCAATTACAACATCTGGGGTAACTGCATCTACTGCCACACCTACAACTGTCCTAGAGACCACCAAAATTCGTCCAGCCACCACAGGTATTTTACCAGCTACAATGACCTCCACAAGTGCTGTAACTACCAAAAATGTAGCAGATAATACCTCACCAATTGTAGCAGCAACCACAGGAACAGTGACCACTTCATTCGCTACGGAGCCTACAACTGGACCAGAAACTACCAAAAGCACTCCAGCACCTACAACAGCTGCAGTGACAATCACAAGCGCTGCAGCATCTACAACAGTTGCAGAGAACTTAATAAGTTCTGCAACACTTATAACAGGGGCAGGGACCAAAACAGCAACTGCAGCACCAATCACAGGAACAGCCACAACAAATGAAAGATTTTCCACCACAAAAACTGCAGTGCCTATATCTGAAGCAGAGATCACCACAAGTATTGCAGCACATACCATAAGGTCAGAGGCTACCACAACCACTGTAGTACCAACCACAGGAGAAGGGATCACCACAAGCACTGCATATCAACCTATAACATTAAAAACAACAGCAGGCATTTCCGCGCCTTCCTTAGAAACAGAGACTACCAGAAGCACAGCAAAACCTTTCACAGCAGCAGAGACCACTAGAGGCACTGCAGGGTCCATTACAGCAGCAGGGACCACGGCAGCACTTGCTGCACTTACAAAGTCCAGCAGTGCCTTAGCCTTCATGAGTACAACTGCAGGTACAGTGTTTGCTGTGCTTTACATTAGACTGTAAGGGATCCCTCTACAAGTTCCACTGGCTTTTTATGATGTAATACTAACCTGTTACCTGCTATTAACTTATTTTTTCCTGTTCCCTTACCTATTTCTGCTTTCCTTTGTCCTCATTTCATCGTCACCCATTTCTTGCATTTTCTCTGTCATCTTTCTCAATGGCTTTTCGGGTGCTCTCATCGTTTCTCCATTTTGACTCTGCTAGCTCCCTATGTTTCTTCTCCTGCTTTTCTTCTTGTGTCTGTCTTCAGGCAGATCATTGGTTCAGTGCTGTAATGCATCCAATGCAGGCCTCCGTGGTATACCTCATGGGTAGGGAGGATAGATCACATTAATGTGTTTGCCTCTGAGATGAGAGCAACTTGCACTTCACAAGTTCAGTCCCCTGGCAGGGCTGTCTTATCCTTTCATCCTTCTATGGTCTATACATTGAGTATCATAAACATGGAGTAATAGTAATGCCATGTAAAGTGGACTTATTTAGAACCCTTGTGCCAATGCTGTGCATGGCTCTGTAAGAAAGGAGAGCAGGTTGCGCTAGTCAGATAGCGGCAAGGCAGATGCAGAAACCTTTGGTGTTGATGGATGCAATTCAGAAGTACCCGTCACCTGTGTGCCGATATGAAAATCTCTAGGTTGTTTGTCCCTGGTACAGACTGGGATTGTAGAGTGTAAAAACGGACTGCTTGGATGTTGATAGAAGATGCAGCAGAAAGCGTTGAATCTTTAAGCCATGCTCCGCTTCACCCTCCAATCTGTGGCACCTCACTGGCACCTCCCAGAGCAAGATGAGCAGGCACGGCCAGGCGGTTGTGATTTCTTACACGCTATGGCTAAAAGGCAGTGTATGACAAGTTGAATTGTGTCATGTTTAAATCAATCAGAAGCATTTCTTTACCTTCTGAGATCAGAGGAGTCTGTGTCATATGATGAGTAAGTTAGAGTGGGTGGTATTTCTGCCGCATTTACATGGAAAGTCTTCGAGCCCTGATGCCCTTTATCTGTGGCCTATTGGAAGGGGGCACCGCAGAATGGTTGGGGCACGTGATCTATCACTACACTATCAGTCTTCTCAGCGCTGTCTCAGTCATAGCTGCCATCTTGGCGCACCTTTTCTCAGGATATCTCTGTCAAACCTTAATTGCCTTTATATATTTATTTCATATTTATCCAAGTATCATCAGTAACAATACTGTGTTTAATGCAGTGGCAATAACCGAGGAGATTATCAATCCCGTCACTGAGAAGCCGGCTGAACAATTGCCCCAGGGGAATGCCACCACAACACAACGGACCTCAACTACCACAAGCTTGGCTGCTACCAGCACCACAGCGACCACTAAAGGTAGGACCAGTGGCTGCACAGCAACCCAAGTGCCATTGCCGCTCCATCATCTATTCCTAAGGGGAGAACTCGGGGGAATGCTGGGAGTGATGAGATTTAGGGGATGTAAAGGTTACCCTTTGAGCTTCGCCCACACCTGAAAGCCATGCCCTCCTCAACGCAAGATGTAGCCACCACGGGCTGACATCTCAGAAGCCTTCCATGTACGTTTAGATCTCGGAACTCTGGGCATATGTCATAAGGGGGCAGGGAGAGGGGAGAGCGTATGTGTTGACTGTCTGCAAGGCAAAAGGGACAGTGTAAACTGTGGCTGGTTTGGACATTTCCTGTGGGAAGAGTAGTGTATCCCTATGTTTATGGATCAGTGTCTCTGGCAGACACAGAATTGCAGAGGCGGATTCCCTGTGTAGGTGGTGCAAGCAGGTATCCCTCCCTCCCCCACTTGGGGCTCGCAGCATGGCTTCGCGAAGCTTAGGGAACCATGCTTGTGCAGAGTGCTCGAAGAAAGCCTGTTGCATCTCCCAAGAAACACTTCTGGTCCAGAGAAATTGTTAATACATGCCGTATTTTCAGACCACTATCAGTAAGAATAGCCAAGGCCTCGCTGTAGACAAGTGTGGTAAACCTCCATTTTAAATAAGCAGTGCATTTTCTGGCCTTGGGTAGTCTCATTCTTCGGTGCTTATCTAGATGGAGCCTGGTATATGCCTGTTGCCTTGGCATTCAATGAATGTCTGTTTTCAGTGCCTCAAATATACAGATCCCCTTCTATTTGTATAATACACGTACTTGTTCAATGTTCAGCTCTCATTCAAGTTTAAAACAATGTGACCATTGAAAAACAAGTATGGGACTCTTTCTAATCTTCCACAATATATTCTTCTCTGCCACAATTATAGGAACTATCAAAAGACCCGTAACACACATCTCAGAGCCACAGACCACCACAAGCACTGCATCACCTACCACAACAAGCACAGCAGCATCTATCACACCTCATCTGACCACCAAAAGCACTATGGCTCATACAACAAATGCAGAGACAACAATACAGACATTGTCTACAACAAGTCCAGAAACCTCTGTAAGTGTGGTGACACCTATAACAGTATCAGAGACTAGATCAACTACTGTAGGACCAACTACAGGAACAGAGACTATTTCATCTACTGCAACACCTACACCTGGACCAGAGACCACTAGAAGAGCTGTGGCATCTACAACAGCTACAGAGATCACTTCAAGCATTGCACCCTCTAGGATATCAGCAGAGACATCCACTAGTGTTGCATCCTCAACTTCTGAAACAGAGACCACAGCATCCACTGCATCACATACAACTGGGAGAGAGACCACCAGGAGCACTGCAGTATCTACAGCAGCACCAGACGTCACTAAAAGCACTGTTGCACCTACAAACGGGCCAAAAACCACCAGAAAGACTTCCGTGCCTACAACAGCTGCAGGGGTAACTTCAAGTATCTCAGCATCATTTGAAACATCAGAGACAACCAAAAGTACGGCTGCATATTCAACGGCCATAATGGCATCCACAAGTTCTGAAGCTTCAATGACAGGAGCAGAGACCACCATCACCACTGTGACACGAACTGCAGTAACAGAGACTGCTGCACCAACCACAATAACAGAGGCCAGTGCATCCACTGCAGCACCCACAACTGAATCAAGGATCACTAATATCACTCCAGCACCTACAACAGCTGCAGAGACAACCATGAGGACTGCAATGTCTACAACAGCGGCAGAGACCTCCACAAGTGCAGCAACACCTATAACTGTAGCAGAGACCACAACAACCACTACAACACCAATAACAGGAACTGGGGCTACTGCATCCACTGCACCACCTACAACTGGTGCAGAGACCTCACTAAGCACTGCACCATCTACAACAACTGCAGAGATCACCAAAAGCACTGCACAATCTACTACAGTCGCAGAGACCTTCACAAGCCCCATTAATCCTACACCAGTAACAGAGACCACCACAACCACTGCAGCGCCAACAACAGGAAAAGGGACCAATGCATCTAATGCAGTATCCACAACTGTGCCTGATACCACTATAAGAACTGCAACACCTTCCACAGCTGCAGACATTGCCATGCGCACTGGACAATCCACAACAGTCACAGAGACCTCCACAAGCATGCCCATGCCTATGACAGGGGCAGAAGCCACCATAACCACAGCAGCACCAACTACAGGCGCAGTGTCTACCCAAGGGTCTGCTGTACCTACAACAGGAACAAAAACAACCATGATTGTTGGAAAATCAACTGCAGAAGCAGGTATCCCCACAAGCAATGTAGTACCTTCAACTGCGCCATCGATCACAAGAAACACTGCAGTGACTACAACAGCTCCAGAGACCATTATAAGCACTTCCCCATCCTCAAGAACTGCAGAGACTATCAGAAGCACTGATGCATCAACAAAATCCATTGCTTCCTCCACAAGATCTGCATCCCCAATGGGTGGATCAGAAACCATCACATCCACTGCAGCACTAATGACAGCAAAAGAGACTACTGCATCGTCTGCAGCACTTACACCTGGGTTAGCGACCACCAAAGGCACAATAGCACCTACAACAGCCACAGAGGCAACCAAAAGGACTACATTATCTAATACAGATGCAGACAACTCCACAAGTGCAACACCGCAAATAACAGTAGTGAAGACAACCACAGTCACTGCAACACCAAAAACAGGAAGTGGGACAACTTCATCTCCTGAACCACCTACAAATAGCCCAGAGAGCATCAGAAGCACTGCAGCATCTCCAACATCTCTAGAGACCAATACAGCTCCATCTGCATTTACAACGTTTGCAGAGACAACCAAAAGCACTACGGCATCTACAGCTAGATCTACAGCAACTACAGGAGTCTCCTTACATTCAGCAACTCCACTAACAGGAGCCACGACCAACATAGCCAATTCAGCACCAACGACAGGAACAAAGACCTCTATATCCACTGCATCTACCGTAGCATATACAGTTGGGAGGAAGACCACCAACAGTGCTTCAGCAACTACAACAGCTCCAGAGGTCACCAAAAGCACTGCACAATCAACAACAGCCACAATGAAGTTCACAAGCACAGCAAAACCTATAACAATAACAGAGACCGATACAACCAGTGTTGCACCAATTACAGTAACAGAGACTGTATCCACTGCACCTGCTGCAGCACAGACAACTATATCCGTAACCACCATAAGCACTTCAGCAACTACAATAGCTGCAGAGATTACCAAAAGCACTTCTAAGTTTACAACAGTTGCAGAGACTTTCACAAGGGTAACAACTCCTATACCAGTAATAGAGACCACCACAACCACTGCAGCACGATCTACAGGAACAGGGGCAACTGCATCTACCGCAGTACCCACAACTGGACCAGATATCACCATAAACACTTCAGCATCCACCAAAGCTGCAGATATTACCAAAAGCACTGGACAGTCTACAACAGTGACAGAGACCCCAACAGACACTGCCAAACGTATAACTGGGGCAGAGACCAACATAACCACGGCAGTACCACATAGAGGCACAGAGACTACAACATTCTCTGCTGCACCTACAACAGGAATGGAAACCACCACAAACATTGCAAAATCAACTGCAGCAGTAGGTAGCTCTCCAAGCAATGCAGCAGCTTCAACTGGGCCACTGACCACCAGAATGACTGCATTGACTACATCAGTTCCAGAGAACACTATAGGCACCTCACCGTCCTCAAGACCAGCAGAGACCCGCATAAGCACTGCTGCATCAACAAAAGCCATAGTGGCCTCTGTATCTCTAATAACCGGCCCAGAGACCATCACATCCAGTGCAACGCCCCTTACATCAAAGGAGAACACTGCATCCACTGCAGCACTTTCAAGTGGATCAGAGAACACCAAAGGCACTGCAGCACCCACAACAGTCACAGAGGCAACCACAAATACTGAATTGTCTAAAACAACTGCAGAGACCTCAGCAAGTGCTGCACCACATATAACCGTGGCAGGGACTACCATAACCTCTGGAACACCAATTACAACATCTGGGATAACTGCATCTACTGCCCCACCTACAACTGTCCCAGAGACCACCAAAATTCCTCCAGCCACCACAGGTATTTTACCAGCTACAATGACCTCCACAAGTGCTGTAACTACCAAAAAAGTAGAAGATAATACCTCACCCATTGTAGCAGCAGCCACAGGAACAGTGACCACTTCATTCGCTATGGAGCCTACAACTGGACCAAAAACTACCAAAAGCACTCCAGCACCTACAACCGCTGCAGTGACAATCACAAGCGCTGCAGCATCTACAACAGTTGCAGAGAACTTAAGTTCTGCAACACTTATAACAGGGGCAGGGACCAAAACAGCAACTGCAGCACCAATCACAGGAACAGCCATAACAATTGAAAGAGTTGCCACCACAAAAACTGCAGTGCCTATATCTGAAGCAAAGAACACCACAAGTATTGCAGCACATACCATAAGGTCAGAGGCTACCACAACCACTGTAGTACCAACCACAGGAGAAGGGATCACCACAAGCACTGCACATCAACCTATAACATCTAAAACAACAGCAGGCATTTCTGCACCTTCCTTAGAAACAGAGACTACCAGAAGCACAGCAAAACCTTTCACAGCAGCAGAGACCACTAGAGGCACTGCAGGGTCCATCACAGCAGCAGGGACCACCACAGCACTTGCTGCACTTACAAAGTCCACAAGTACCTCAGCCTTCATGAGTACAACAGCAGGTACAGTGTTTGCTGTGCTTTACATTACACTGTAAGCGATCCCTCTACAAGTTCAACTGGCTTTCTATGATGTAATACTAACCTGTTACCTGCTATTAACTTATTTACCCTGTTACCTTACCTATTTCTGCTTTCCTTTGTCCTCATTTCATCCTCACCCATCTCTTGCATTTTCTCTGTCATCTTTCTCAAATGCTTTTCCGGTGCTCTCATCGTTTCTCCATTTCGACTCTGCTAGCTCCCTATGTTTCTTCTCCTGCTTTTCTTCTTGTGTCTGTCTTCAGGCAGATCATTGGTTCAGTGCTCTAATGCATCCAATGCAGGCCTCTGTGGTATACCTCATAGGTAGGGAGGATAGATCACATTAATGTGTTTGCCTCTGAGGTGAGAGCAACTTGCACTTCACAAGTTCAGTCCCCTGGCAGGGCTGTCTTATCCTTTCATCCTTCTATGGTCTATACATTGAGTATCATAAACATGGAGTAATAGTAATGCCATGTAAAGTGGACTTATATAGCCCCCTTCTGCCAATACTGTAGGCCTCGCTGTGCATGGCTCTGTAAGAAAGGAGAGCAGGTTGCGCTAGTCAGATAGCGGCAAGGCAGATGCAGAAACCTTTGGTGTTGATGGATGCAATTCAGAAGTACCCGTCACCTGCGTGCCGATATGAAAATCTCTATGTTCTTTGTCCCTGGTACAGACTGGGATTGTAGAGTGTAAAAACGGACTGCTTGGATGTTGATAGAAGATGCAGCAGAAAGCGTTGAATCTTTAAGCCATGCTCCGCTTCACCCTCCAATCTGTGGCACCTCACTGGCACCTCCCAGAGCAAGATGAGCAGGCACGGCCAGGCGGTTGTGATTTCTTACACGCTATGGCTAAAAGGCAGTGTATGACAAGTTGAATTGTGTGATGTTTAAATCAATCAGAAGCATTTCTTTACCTTCTGAGATCAGAGGAGTCTGTGTCATATGATGAGTAAGTTAGAGTGGGTGGTATTTCTGCCGCATTTACATGGAAAGTCTTCGAGCCCTGATGCCCTTTATCTGTGGCCTATTGGAAGGGGGCACCGCAGAATGGTTGGGGCACGTGATCTATCACTACACTATCAGTCTTCTCAGCGCTGTCTCAGTCATAGCTGCCATCTTGGCGCACCTTATCTCAGGATATCCCTGTCAAACCTTAATTGCCTTTATATATTTATTTCATATTTATCCAAGTATCATCAGTAACAATACTGTGTTTAATGCAGTGGCAATAACCGAGGAGATTATCAATCCCGTCACTGAGAAGCCGGCTGAACAATTGCCCCAGGGGAATGCCACCACAACACAACGGACCTCAACTACCACAAGCTTGGCTGCTACCAGCACCACAGCGACCACTAAAGGTAGGACCAGTGGCTGCACAGTACCCCAAGTGCCATTGCCGCTCCATCATCTATTCCTAAGGGGAGAACTCGGGGGAATGCTGGGAGTGATGAGATTTAGGGGATGTAAAGGTTACCCTTTGAGCTTCGCCCACACCTGAAAGCCATGCCCTCCTCAACGCAAGATGTAGCCATCACGGGCTGACATCTCAGAAGCCTTCCATGTACGTTTAGATCTCGGAACTCTGGGCATATGTTATAAGGGGGCAGGGAGAGGGGAGAGCGTATGTGTTGACTGTGTGCAAGGCAAAAGGGACAGTGTAAACTGTGGCTGGTTTGGACATTTCCTGTGGGAAGAGTAGTGTATCCCTATGTTTATGGATCAGTGTCTCTGGCAGACACAGAATTGCACAGACGGATTCCCTGTGTAGGCGGTGCAAGCAGGTATCCCTCCCTCCCCCACTTGGGGCTCGCAGAATGGCTTCGCGAAGCTTAGGGAACCATGCTTGTGCAGAGTGCTCGAAGAAAGCCTGTTGCATCTCCCAAGAAACACTTCTGGTCCAGAGAAATTGTTAATACATGCCGTATTTTCAGACCACTATCAGTAAGAATAGCCAAGGCCTCGCTGTAGACAAGTGTGGTAAACCTCCATTTTAAATAAGCAGTGCATCTTTTGGCCTTGGGTAGTCTCATTCTTCGGTGCTTATCTAGATGGAGCCTGGTATATGCCTGTTGCCTTGGCATTCAATGAATGTCTGTTTTCAGTGCCTCAAATATACAGATCCCCTTCTATTTGTATAATACATGTACTTGTTCAATGTTCAGCTCTCATTCAAGTTTAAAACAATGTGACCATTGAAAAACAAGTATGGGACTCTTTCTAATCTTCCACAATATATTCTTCTCTGCCACAATTATAGGAACTATCAAAAGCACCGTAACACACATCTCAGAGCCACAGACCACCACAAGCACTGCATCACCTACCACAACAAGTACAGCAGCATCTACCACACCTCATCTGACCACCAAAATCACTATGGTTCCTACAACAAATGCAGAGACAACAATACAGACATTGTCTACAACAAGTCCAGAAACCTCTGTAAGTGCGGTGACACCTATAACAGTATCAGAGACTAGAGCAACTACTGTAGGACCAACTACAGGAACAGAGACTATTTCATCTACTGCAACACCTACACCTGGACCAGAGACCACTAGAAGAGCTGTGGCATCTACAACAGCTACAGAGATCACTTCAAGCATTGCACCCTCTATGATATCAGCAGAGACATCCACTAGTGTTGCATCCTCAACTTCTGAAACAGAGACCACAGCATCCACTGCATCACATACAACTGGGAGAGAGACCACCAGGAGCACTGCAGTATCTACAGCAGCACCAGACGTCACTAAAAGCACTGTTGCACCTACAAACGGGCCAAAAACCACCAGAAAGACTTCCGTGCCTACAACAGCTGCAGGGGTAACTTCAAGTATCTCAGCATCATTTGAAACATCAGAGACAACCAAAAGTACGGCTGCATATTCAACGGCCATAATGGCATCCACAAGTTCTGAAGCTTCAATGACAGGAGCAGAGACCACCATCACCACTGTGACACGAACTGCAGTAACAGAGACTGCTGCACCAACCACAATAACAGAGGCCAGTGCATCCACTACAGCACCCACAACTGAATCAAGGATCACTAATATCACTCCAGCACCTACAACAGCTGCAGAGACAACCATGAGGACTGCAATGTCTACAACAGCGGCAGAGACCTCCACAAGTGCAGCAACACCTATAACTGTAGCAGAGACCACAACAACCACTACAACACCAATAACAGGAACTGGGGCTACTGCATCCACTGCACCACCTACAACTGGTGCAGAGACCTCACTAAGCACTGCACCATCTACAACAACTGCAGAGATCACCAAAAGCACTGCACAATCTACTACAGTCGCAGAGACCTTCACAAGCCCCATTAATCCTACACCAGTAACAGAGACCACCACAACCACTGCAGCGCCAACAACAGGAACAGGGACCAATGCATTTAATGCAGTATCCACAACTGTGCCTGATACCACTATAAGAACTGCAACACCTTCCACAGCTGCAGACATTGCCATGCGCACTGGACAATCCACAACAGTCACAGAGACCTCCACAAGCATGCCCATGCCTATGACAGGGGCAGAAGCCACCATAACCACAGCAGCACCAACTACAGGCGCAGTGTCTACCCCAGGGTCTGCTGTACCTACAACAGGAACAAAAACAACCATGATTGTTGGAAAATCAACTGCAGAAGCAGGTATCCCCACAAGCAATGTAGTACCTTCAACTGCGCCATCGATCACAAGAAACACTGCAGTGACTACAACAGCTCCAGAGACCATTATAAGCACCTCCCCATCCTCAAGAACTGCAGAGACTATCACAAGCACTGATGCATCAACAAAATCCATTGCTTCCTCCACAAGATCTGCATCCCCAATGGGTGGATCAGAAACCATCACATCCACTGCAGCACTAATGACAGCAAAAGAGACTACTGCATCGTCTGCAGCACTTACACCTGGGTTAGCAACCACCAAAGGTTCTGTAGCACCTACAACAGCCACAGAGGCAACCAAAAGGACTACATTATCTAATACAGATGCAGACAACTCCACAAGTGCAACACCACAAATAACAGTAGTGAAGACAACCACAGTCACTGCAACACCAAAAACAGGAAGTGGGGCAACTTCATCTCCTGAACCACCTACAAATAGCCCAGAGAGCATCAGAAGCACTGCAGCATCTCCAACATCTCTAGAGACCAATACAGCTCCATCTGCATTTACAGCGTTTGCAGAGACAACCAAAAGCACTACGGCATCTACAGCTAGATCTACAGCAACTACGGGAGTCTCCTTACATTCAGCAACTCAACTAACAGGAGCCACGACCAACATAGCCAATTCAGCACCAACGACAGGAACAAAGACCTCTATATCCACTGCATCTACCGTAGCATATACAGTTGGGAGGAAGACCACCAGCAGTGTTTCAGCAACTACAACAGCTCCAGAGGTCACCAAAAGCACTGCACAATCAACAACAGCCACAATGAAGTTCACAAGCACAGCAAAACCTATAACAATAACAGAGACCGATACAACCAGTGTTGCACCAATTACAGTAACAGAGACTGTATCCACTGCACCTGCTGCAGCACAGACAACTATATCCGTAACCACCATAAGTACTTCAGCAACTACAATAGCTGCAGAGATTACCAAAAGCACTTCTAAGTTTACAACAGTTGCAGAGACTTTCACAAGGGTAACAACTCCTATACCAGTAATAGAGACCACCACAACCACTGCAGCACGATCTACAGGAACAGGGGCAACTGCATCTACCGCAGTACCCACAACTGGACCAGATATCACCATAAACACTTCAGCATCCACCAAAGCTGCAGATATTACCAAAAGCACTGGACAGTCTACAACAGTGACAGAGTCCCCAACAGACACTGCCAAACGTATAACTGGGGCAGAGACCAACATAACCACGGCAGTACCACATAGAGGCACAGAGACTACAACATTCTCTGCTGCACCTACAACAGGAATGGAAACCACCACACACATTGCAAAATCAACTGCAGTAGTAGGTAGCTCTCCAAGCAATGCAGCAGCTTCAACTGGGCCACTGACCACCAGAATGACTGCATTGACTACATCAGTTCCAGAGAACACTATAGGCACCTCACCGTCCTCAAGACCAGCAGAGACCCGCATAAGCACTGCTGCATCAACAAAAGCCATAGTGGCCTCTGTATCTCTAATAACCGGCCCAGAGACCATCACATACAGTGCAACGCCCCTTACATCAAAGGAGAACACTGCATCCACTGCAGCACTTTCAAGTGGATCAGAGAACACCAAAGGCACTGCAGCACCCACAACAGTCACAGAGGCAACCACAAATACTGAATTGTCTAAAACAACTGCAGAGACCTCAGCAAGTGCTGCACCACATATAACCGTGGCAGGGACTACCATAACCTCTGGAACACCAATTACAACATCTGGGATAACTGCATCTACTGCCCCACCTGAAACTGTCCCAGAGACCACCAAAATTCCTCCAGCCACCACAGGTATTTTACCAGCTACAATGACCTCCACAAGTGCTGTAACTACCAAAAAAGTAGAAGATAATACCTCACCCATTGTAGCAGCAACCACAGGAACAGTGACCACTTCATTCGCTACGGAGCCTACAACTGGACCAAAAACTACCAAAAGCACTCCAGCACCTACAACCGCTGCAGTGACAATCACAAGCGCTGCAGCATCTACAACAGTTGCAGAGAACTTAAGTTCTGCAACACTTATAACAGGGGCAGGGACCAAAACAGCAACTGCAGCACCAATCACAGGAACAGCCATAACAATTGAAAGAGTTGCCACCACAAAAACTGCAGTGCCTATATCTGAAGCAAAGAACACCACAAGTATTGCAGCACATACCATAAGGTCAGAGGCTACCACAACCACTGTAGTACCAACCACAGGAGAAGGGATCACCACAAGCACTGCACATCAACCTATAACATCTAAAACAACAGCAGGCATTTCTGCACCTTCCTTAGAAACAGAGACTACCAGAAGCACAGCAAAACCTTTCACAGCAGCAGAGACCACTAGAGGCACTGCAGGGTCCATCACAGCAGCAGGGACCACCACAGCACTTGCTGCACTTACAAAGTCCACAAGTACCTCAGCCTTCATGAGTACAACAGCAGGTACAGTGTTTGCTGTGCTTTACATTACACTGTAAGCGATCCCTCTACAAGTTCAACTGGCTTTCTATGATGTAATACTAACCTGTTACCTGCTATTAACTTATTTACCCTGTTACCTTACCTATTTCTGCTTTCCTTTGTCCTCATTTCATCCTCACCCATCTCTTGCATTTTCTCTGTCATCTTTCTCAATGGCTTTTCGGGTGCTCTCATCGTTTCTCCATTTCGACTCTGCTAGCTCCCTATGTTTCTTCTCCTGCTTTTCTTCTTGTGTCTGTCTTCAGGCAGATCATTGGTTCAGTGCTCTAATGCATCCAATGCAGGCCTCCGTGGTATACCTCATGGGTAGGGAGGATAGATCACATTAATGTGTTTGCCTCTGAGATGAGAGCAACTTGCACTTCACAAGTTCAGTCCCCTGGCAGGGCTGTCTCATCCTTTCATCCTTCTATGGTCTATACATTGAGTATCATAAACATGGAGTAATAGTAATGACATGTAAAGTGGACTTATATAGCCCCCTTCTGCCAATACTGTAGGCCTCGCTGTGCATGGCTCTGTAAGAAATTAGAGCAGGTTGCGCTAGTCAGATAGCGGCAAGGCAGATGCAGAAACCTTTGGTGTTGATGGATGCAATTCAGAAGTACCCGTCACCTGTGTGCCGATATGAAAATCTCTAGGTTGTTTGTCCCTGGTACAGACTGGGATTGTAGAGTGTAAAAACGGACTGCTTGGATGTTGATAGAAGATGCAGCAGAAAGCGTCGAATCTTTAAGCCATCCTCCGCTTCACCCTCCAATCTGTGGCACCTCACTGGCACCTCCCAGAGCAAGATGAGCAGGCACGGCCAGGCGGTTGTGATTTCTTACACGCTATGGCTAAAAGGCAGTGTATGACAAGTTGAATTGTGTGATGTTTAAATCAATCAGAAGCATTTCTTTTCCTTCTGAGATCAGAGGAGTTTGTGTCATATGATGAGTAAGTTAGAGTGGGTGGTATTTCTGCCGCATTTACATGGAAAGTCTTCGAGCCCTGATGCCCTTTATCTGTGGCCTATTGGAAGGGGGCACCGCAGAATGGTTGGGGCACGTGATCTATCACTACACTATCAGTCTTCTCAGCGCTGTCTCAGTCATAGCTGCCATCTTGGCGCACCTTATCTCAGGATATCCCTGTCAAACCTTAATTGCCTTTATATATTTATTTCATATTTATCCAAGTATCATCAGTAACAATACTGTGTTTAATGCAGTGGCAATAACCGAGGAGATTATCAATCCCGTCACTGAGAAGCCGGCTGAACAATTGCCCCAGGGGAATGCCACCACAACACAACGTACCTCAACTACCACAAGCTTGGCTGCTACCAGCACCACAGCGACCACTAAAGGTAGGACCAGTGGCTGCACAGCAACCCAAGTGCCATTGCTGCTCCATCATCTATTCCTAAGGGGAGAACTCGGGGGACTGCTGGGAGTGATGAGATTTAGGGGATGTAAAGGTTACCCTTTGAGCTTCGCCCACACCTGAAAGCCATGCCCTCCTCAACGCAAGATGTAGCCACCACGGGCTGACATCTCAGAAGCCGTCCATGTACGTTTAGATCTTGGAACTCTGGGCATATGTCATAAGGGGGCAGGGAGAGGGGAGAGCGTATGTGTTGACTGTGTGCAAGGCAAAAGGGACAGTGTAAACTGTGGCTGGTTTGGACATTTCCTGTGGGAAGAGTAGTGTATCCCTATGTTTCAATATCAGTGTGACTGACAGATACAGAATTGCACAGACGGATTCCCTGTGTAGGTGGTGCAAGCAGGTATCCCTCCCTCCCCTACTTGGGTCTCGCAGAATGGCTTCGCGAAGCTTAGGGAACCATGCTTGTGCAGAGTGCTCGAAGAAAGCCTGTTGCATCTCCCAAGAAATACTTCTGGTCCAGAGAAATTGTTAATACATGCAGTATTTTCAGACCACTATCAGTAGGAATAGCCAAGGCCTCGCTGTAGACAAGTGTGGGAAACCTCCATTTTAAATAAGCAGTGCATCTTTTCGCCTTGGGCGGTCTCACTCTTTGGTGCTTCTCTAGATGGAGCCTGGTATACGCCTGTTGCCTTGGCATTCAGTGAACTTCTGTTTTCAGTGCCTCAAATATACAGATCCCCTTCTATTTGTATAATACATGTACCTGTTCAATGTTCAGCTCTCATTCAAGTTTAAAACAGTGTTACCATTAAAAACAAGTATGGGACACTTTCTTATCTTCCACAATATATTCTTCTCTGACACAATTATAGGAACTATCAAAAGACCCGTAACACACATCTCAGAGCCACAGACCACCACAAGCACTGCATCACCTACCACAACAAGCACAGCAGCATCTATCACACCTCATCTGACCACCAAAAGCACTATGGCTCATACAACAAATGCAGAGACAACAATGCAGACATTGTCTACAACAGGTCCAGAAACGTCTGTAAGTGTGGTGACACCTATAACAGTAGCAGAGACTAGATCAACTACTGTAGGACCAACTACAGGAACAGAGACTATTTCATCTACTGCAACACCTACACCTGGATCAGGGACCACTAGAAGAGCTGTGGCATCTACAACAGCTACAGAGATCACTTCAAGCATTGCACCCTCTAGGATATCAGCAGAGACATCCACTAGTGTTCCATCCTCAACTTCTGAAACTGAGACCACAGTATCCACTGCAGCACATACAACTGGGAGAGAGACCACCAGGAGCACTACAGTATCTACAGTAGCACCAGATGTCGCTAAAAGTACAATTGCACCTACAACTGGACCAGAGACCACCAGAAACACTCCAGTGCCTACAACAAACCGAGGGGTAACTTCAAGTATTTCAGCATCATCAGAAACTTCAGCGACAACCAAAAGTACTGCTACATATTCAGCAGCCATCGGGGCATCCAAAAGTTCTGAAGCTTCAATGACAGGAGCAAAGGCCACCATCACCACTCTGACACGAACTGCAGTAACAGAGACTGCAGCACCAACCCCAATAACAGAGGCCAGTGCATCCACTGCAGCACCCACAACTGAATCAAGGATCACTAATATCACTCCAGCACCTACAACAGCTGCAGAGACAACCATGAGGACTGCTATGTCTACAACGGCGGCAGAGACCCCCACAAGTGTAGAGACCACAACAACCACTACTACACCAACAACAGGAACTAGGGCTACTGAATCCACTGCACCACCTACAACTGGCACAGAGGCCCCAATAAGCACTGCTCCATCTACAACAGCTGCTGAGATCACCAAAAGCACTGCACAATCTACAACAGCCGTAGAGACCTTCACAAGCACCACCAATCCTACACCAGTTATAGAGACCACCACAACCACTGCAGCATCAACAAAAGGAACAGGGACCAATGCATCTAATGTAGTATCCACAACTGTCCCTGATACTACCATAAGAACTGCAGCACCTACCACAGTGGCAGATATCACTATAATTACTGGACCATCCACAACAGTCACAGAGATCTCCACAAGCATGTCCACGCCTATAACACGGGTGGAGTCTACCATAACCACAGCAGCACCAACTACAGTCACAGAGACTACCACAGGCTCTGCTGTACATACAACAGGAACAAAAAC
Source organism: Ambystoma mexicanum (assembly GCF_040938575.1). Classification (NCBI taxonomy): domain Eukaryota; kingdom Metazoa; phylum Chordata; class Amphibia; order Caudata; family Ambystomatidae; genus Ambystoma; species Ambystoma mexicanum. Next base: position 588,058,090 of record NC_090921.1, read on the forward strand.
AGCCATGATTGTTGCAAAATCAACTGCTGGAGCAGGGATCTCCACAAGCAAGGTAGCACCTTCAACTGTGCCATCGATCACAAGAAACACTGCAGTGACTACAATAGCCCCAGAGACCATTCTAAGCACCTCGCCATCCTCAAGAACTGCAGAGACTACTGCAAGCACTGCTGCATCAACAAAATCCATCGCTGCCTCCACAAGATCTGCAACCCCAATAGGAGGATCAGAGACCATCGCATCTACTGCAGCACTAATGACAGCAAAAGAGACCACTGCATCCACTGCAGCACTTTCAAGTGGATCAGAGAACACCAAAGGCACTGCAGCACCTACAACAGTCACAGAGGCAACCACAAATACTGAATTGTCTAAAACAATTGCAGAGATCTCAACAAGTACTGCACCACATATAACCGTGGCAGGGACTACCATAACCTCTGGAACACCAATTACAACATCTGGGGTAACTGCATCTACTGCCCCACCTACAACTGTCCTAGAGACCACCAAAATTCGTCCAGCCACCACAGGTATTTTACCAGCTACAATGACCTCCACAAGTGCTGTAACTACCAAAAATGTAGCAGATAATACCTCACCAATTGTAGCAGCAACCACAGGAACAGTGACCACTTCATTCGCTACGGAGCCTACAACTGGACCAAAAACTACCAAAAGCACTCCAGCACCTACAACAGCTGCAGTGACAATCACAAGCGCTGCAGCATCTACAACAGTTGCAGAGAACTTAATAAGTTCTGCAACACTTATAACAGGGGCAGGGACCAAAACAGCAACTGCAGCACCAATCACAGGAACAGCCACAACAAATGAAAGATTTTCCACCACAAAAACTGCAGTGCCTATATCTGAAGCAGAGATCACCACAAGTATTGCAGCACATACCATAAGGTCAGAGGCTACCACAACCACTGTAGTACCAACCACAGGAGAAGGGATCACCACAAGCACTGCATATCAACCTATAACATCAAAAACAACAGCAGGCATTTCCGCGCCTTCCTTAGAAACAGAGACTACCAGAAGCACAGCAAAACCTTTCACAGCAGCAGAGACCACTAGAGGCACTGCAGGGTCCATTACAGCAGCAGGGACCACGGCAGCACTTGCTGCACTTACAAAGTCCAGCAGTGCCTTAGCCTTCATGAGTACAACTGCAGGTACAGTGTTTGCTGTGCTTTACATTAGACTGTAAGGGATCCCTCTACAAGTTCCACTGGCTTTTTATGATGTAATACTAACCTGTTACCTGCTATTAACTTATTTTTTCCTGTTCCCTTACCTATTTCTGCTTTCCTTTGTCCTCATTTCATCGTCACCCATTTCTTGCATTTTCTCTGTCATCTTTCTCAATGGCTTTTCGGGTGCTCTCATCGTTTCTCCATTTTGACTCTGCTAGCTCCCTATGTTTCTTCTCCTGCTTTTCTTCTTGTGTCTGTCTTCAGGCAGATCATTGGTTCAGTGCTGTAATGCATCCAATGCAGGCCTCCGTGGTATACCTCATGGGTAGGGAGGATAGATCACATTAATGTGTTTGCCTCTGAGATGAGAGCAACTTGCACTTCACAAGTTCAGTCCCCTGGCAGGGCTGTCTTATCCTTACATCCTTCTATGGTCTATACATTGAGTATCATAAACATGGAGTAATAGTAATGCCATGTAAAGTGGACTTATTTAGAGCCCTTGTGCCAATGCTGTGCATGGCTCTGTAAGAAAGGAGAGCAGGTTGCGCTAGTCAGATAGCGGCAAGGCAGATGCAGAAACCTTTGGTGTTGATGGATGCAATTCAGAAGTACCCGTCACCTGTGTGCCGATATGAAAATCTCTAGGTTGTTTGTCCCTGGTACAGACTGGGATTGTAGAGTGTAAAAACGGACTGCTTGGATGTTGATAGAAGATGCAGCAGAAAGTGTTGAATCTTTAAGCCATGCTCCGCTTCACCCTCCAATCTGTGGCACCTCACTGGCACCTCCCAGAGCAAGATGAGCAGGCACGGCCAGGCGGTTGTGATTTCTTACACGCTATGGCTAAAAGGCAGTGTATGACAAGTTGAATTGTGTCATGTTTAAATCAATCAGAAGCATTTCTTTACCTTCTGAGATCAGAGGAGTCTGTGTCATATGATGAGTAAGTTAGAGTGGGTGGTATTTCTGCCGCATTTACATGGAAAGTCTTCGAGCCCTGATGCCCTTTATCTGTGGCCTATTGGAAGGGGGCACCGCAGAATGGTTGGGGCACGTGATCTATCACTACACTATCAGTCTTCTCAGCGCTGTCTCAGTCATAGCTGCCATCTTGGCGCACCTTTTCTCAGGATATCTCTGTCAAACCTTAATTGCCTTTATATATTTATTTCATATTTATCCAAGTATCATCAGTAACAATACTGTGTTTAATGCAGTGGCAATAACCGAGGAGATTATCAATCCCGTCACTGAGAAGCCGGCTGAACAATTGCCCCAGGGGAATGCCACCACAACACAACGGACCTCAACTACCACAAGCTTGGCTGCTACCAGCACCACAGCGACCACTAAAGGTAGGACCAGTGGCTGCACAGCAACCCAAGTGCCATTGCCGCTCCATCATCTATTCCTAAGGGGAGAACTCGGGGGAATGCTGGGAGTGATGAGATTTAGGGGATGTAAAGGTTACCCTTTGAGCTTCGCCCACACCTGAAAGCCATGCCCTCCTCAACGCAAGATGTAGCCACCACGGGCTGACATCTCAGAAGCCGTCCATGTACGTTTAGATCTTGGAACTCTGGGCATATGTCATAAGGGGGCAGGGAGAGGGGAGAGCGTATGTGTTGACTGTGTGCAAGGCAAAAGGGACAGTGTAAACTGTGGCTGGTTTGGACATTTCCTGTGGGAAGAGTAGTGTATCCCTATGTTTCAATATCAGTGTGACTGACAGACACAGAATTGCACAGACGGATTCCCTGTGTAGGTGGTGCAAGCGGGTATCCCTCCCTCCCCTACTTGGGTCTCGCAGAATGGCTTCGCGAAGCTTAGGGAACCATGCTTGTGCAGAGTGCTCGAAGAAAGCCTGTTGCATCTCCCAAGAAATACTTCTGGTCCAGAGAAATTGTTAATACATGCCGTATTTTCAGACCACTATCAGTAGGAATAGCCAAGGCCTCGCTGTAGACAAGTGTGGGAAACCTCCATTTTAAATAAGCAGTGCATCTTTTCGCCTTGGGCGGTCTCACTCTTTGGTGCTTCTCTAGATGGAGCCTGGTATACGCCTGTTGCCTTGGCATTCAGTGAACGTCTGTTTTCAGTGCCTCAAATATACAGATCCCCTTCTATTTGTATAATACATGTACCTGTTCAATGTTCAGCTCTCATTCAAGTTTAAAACAGTGTTACCATTAAAAACAAGTATGGGACACTTTCTTATCTTCCACAATATATTCTTCTCTGCCACAATTATAGGAACTATCAAAAGACCCGTAACACACATCTCAGAGCCACAGACCACCACAAGCACTGCATCACCTACCACAACAAGCACAGCAGCATCTATCACACCTCATCTGACCACCAAAAGCACTATGGCTCATACAACAAATGCAGAGACAACAATGCGGACATTGTCTACAACAGGTCCAGAAACGTCTGTAAGTGTGGTGACACCTATAACAGTAGCAGAGACTAGATCAACTAGTGTAGGACCAACTACAGGAACAGAGACTATTTCATCTACTGCAACACCTACACCTGGATCAGAGACCACTAGAAGAGCTGTGGCATCTACAACAGCTACAGAGATCACTTCAAGCATTGCACCCTCTAGGATATCAGCAGAGACATCCACTAGTGTTCCATCCTCAACTTCTGAAACTGAGACCACAGTATCCACTGCAGCACATACAACTGGGAGAGAGACCACCAGGAGCACTACAGTATCTACAGCAGCACCAGATGTCGCTAAAAGTACAATTGCACCTACAACTGGACCAGAGACCACCAGAAACACTCCAGTGCCTACAACAAACCGAGGGGTAACTTCAAGTATTTCAGCATCATCAGAAACTTCAGCGACAACCAAAAGTACTGCTACATATTCAGCAGCCATAGGGGCATCCAAAAGTTCTGAAGCTTCAATGACAGGAGCAAAGGCCACCATCACCACTCTGACACGAACTGCAGTAACAGAGACTGCAGCACCAACCCCAATAACAGAGGCCAGTGCATCCACTGCAGCACCCACAACTGAATCAAGGATCACTAATATCACTCCAGCACCTACAACAACTGCAGAGACAACCATGAGGACTGCTATGTCTACAACGGCGGCAGAGACCCCCACAAGTGTAGAGACCACAACAACCACTACTACACCAATAACAGGAACTAGGGCTACTGAATCCACTGCACCACCTACAACTGGCACAGAGGCCCCAATAAGCACTGCTCCATCTACAACAGCTGCTGAGATCACCAAAAGCACTGCACAATCTACAACAGCCGTAGAGACCTTCACAAGCACCACCAATCCTACACCAGTTATAGAGACCACCACAACCACTGCAGCATCAACAAAAGGAACAGGGACCAATGCATCTAATGTAGTATCCACAACTGTCCCTGATACTACCATAAGAACTGCAGCACCTACCACAGTGGCAGATATCACTATAATTACTGGACCATCCACAACAGTCACAGAGATCTCCACAAGCATGTCCACGCCTATAACAGGGGTGGAGTCTACCATAACCACAGCAGCACCAACTACAGTCACAGAGACTACCACAGGCTCTGCTGTACATACAACAGGAACAAAAACAGCCATGATTGTTGCAAAATCAACTGCTGGAGCAGGGATCTCCACAAGCAAGGTAGCACCTTCAACTGTGCCATCGATCACAAGAAACACTGCAGTGACTACAATAGCCCCAGAGACCATTCTAAGCACCTCGCCATCCTCAAGAACTGCAGAGACTACTGCAAGCACTGCTGCATCAACAAAATCCATCGCTGCCTCCACAAGATCTGCAACCCCAATAGGAGGATCAGAGACCATCGCATCTACTGCAGCACTAATGACAGCAAAAGAGACCACTGCATCCACTGCAGCACTTTCAAGTGGATCAGAGAACACCAAAGGCACTGCAGCACCTACAACAGTCACAGAGGCAACCACAAATACTGAATTGTCTAAAACAATTGCAGAGATCTCAACAAGTACTGCACCACATATAACCGTGGCAGGGACTACCATAACCTCTGGAACACCAATTACAACATCTGGGGTAACTGCATCTACTGCCCCACCTACAACTGTCCTAGAGACCACCAAAATTCGTCCAGCCACCACAGGTATTTTACCAGCTACAATGACCTCCACAAGTGCTGTAACTACCAAAAATGTAGCAGATAATACCTCACCAATTGTAGCAGCAACCACAGGAACAGTGACCACTTCATTCGCTACGGAGCCTACAACTGGACCAAAAACTACCAAAAGCACTCCAGCACCTACAACAGCTGCAGTGACAATCACAAGCGCTGCAGCATCTACAACAGTTGCAGAGAACTTAATAAGTTCTGCAACACTTATAACAGGGGCAGGGACCAAAACAGCAACTGCAGCACCAATCACAGGAACAGCCACAACAAATGAAAGATTTTCCACCACAAAAACTGCAGTGCCTATATCTGAAGCAGAGATCACCACAAGTATTGCAGCACATACCATAAGGTCAGAGGCTACCACAACCACTGTAGTACCAACCACAGGAGAAGGGATCACCACAAGCACTGCATATCAACCTATAACATCAAAAACAACAGCAGGCATTTCCGCGCCTTCCTTAGAAACAGAGACTACCAGAAGCACAGCAAAACCTTTCACAGCAGCAGAGACCACTAGAGGCACTGCAGGGTCCATTACAGCAGCAGGGACCACGGCAGCACTTGCTGCACTTACAAAGTCCAGCAGTGCCTTAGCCTTCATGAGTACAACTGCAGGTACAGTGTTTGCTGTGCTTTACATTAGACTGTAAGGGATCCCTCTACAAGTTCCACTGGCTTTTTATGATGTAATACTAACCTGTTACCTGCTATTAACTTATTTTTTCCTGTTCCCTTACCTATTTCTGCTTTCCTTTGTCCTCATTTCATCGTCACCCATTTCTTGCATTTTCTCTGTCATCTTTCTCAATGGCTTTTCGGGTGCTCTCATCGTTTCTCCATTTTGACTCTGCTAGCTCCCTATGTTTCTTCTCCTGCTTTTCTTCTTGTGTCTGTCTTCAGGCAGATCATTGGTTCAGTGCTGTAATGCATCCAATGCAGGCCTCCGTGGTATACCTCATGGGTAGGGAGGATAGATCACATTAATGTGTTTGCCTCTGAGATGAGAGCAACTTGCACTTCACAAGTTCAGTCCCCTGGCAGGGCTGTCTTATCCTTTCATCCTTCTATGGTCTATACATTGAGTATCATAAACATGGAGTAATAGTAATGCCATGTAAAGTGGACTTATTTAGAGCCCTTGTGCCAATGCTGTGCATGGCTCTGTAAGAAAGGAGAGCAGGTTGCGCTAGTCAGATAGCGGCAAGGCAGATGCAGAAACCTTTGGTGTTGATGGATGCAATTCAGAAGTACCCGTCACCTGTGTGCCGATATGAAAATCTCTAGGTTGTTTGTCCCTGGTATAGACTGGGATTGTAGAGTGTAAAAACGGACTGCTTGGATGTTGATAGAAGATGCAGCAGAAAGCGTTGAATCTTTAAGCCATGCTCTGCTTCACCCTCCAATCTGTGGCACCTCACTGGCACCTCCCAGAGCAAGATGAGCAGGCACGGCCAGGCGGTTGTGATTTCTTACACGCTATGGCTAAAAGGCAGTGTATGACAAGTTGAATTGTGTCATGTTTAAATCAATCAGAAGCATTTCTTTTCCTTCTGAGATCAGAGGAGTCTGTGTCATATGATGAGTAAGTTAGAGTGGGTGGTATTTCTGCCGCATTTACATGGAAAGTCTTCGAGCCCTGATGCCCTTTATCTGTGGCCTATTGGAAGGGGGCACAGCAGAATGGTTGGGGCACGTGATCTATCACTACACTATCAGTCTTCTCAGCGCTGTCTCAGTCATAGCTGCCATCTTGGCGCACCTTTTCTCAGGATATCTCTGTCAAACCTTAATTGCCTTTATATATTTATTTCATATTTATCCAAGTATCATCAGTAACAATACTGTGTTTAATGCAGTGGCAATAACCGAGGAGATTATCAATCCCGTCACTGAGAAGCCGGCTGAACAATTGCCCCAGGGGAATGCCACCACAACACAATGGACCTCAACTACCACAAGCTTGGCTGCTACCAGCACCACAGCGACCACTAAAGGTAGGACCAGTGGCTGCACAGCAACCCAAGTGCCATTGCCGCTCCATCATCTATTCCTAAAGGGAGAACTCGGGGGAATGCTGGGAGTGATGAGATTTAGGGGATGTAAAGGTTACCCTTTGAGCTTCGCCCACACCTGAAAGCCATGCCCTCCTCAACGCAAGATGTAGCCACCACGGGCTGACATCTCAGAAGCCTTCCATGTACGTTTAGATCTCGGAACTCTGGGCATATGTCATAAGGGGGCAGGGAGAGGGGAGAGCGTATGTGTTGACTGTGTGCAAGGCAAAAGGGACAGTGTAAACTGTGGCTGGTTTGGACATTTCCTGTGGGTAGAGTAGTGTATCCCTATGTTTCAATATCAGTGTGACTGACAGACACAGAATTGCACAGACGGATTCCCTGTGTAGGTGGTGCAAGCAGGTATCCCTCCCTCCCCCACTTGGGGCTCGCAGCATGGCTTCGCGAAGCTTAGGGAACCATGCTTGTGCAGAGTGCTCGAAGAAAGCCTGTTGCATCTCCCAAGAAACACTTCTGGTCCAGAGAAATTGTTAATACATGCCGTATTTTCAGACCACTATCAGTAAGAATAGCCAAGGCCTCGCTGTAGACAAGTGAGGTAAACCTCCATTTTAAATACGCAGAGCATCTTTTGGCCTTGGGTAGTCTCATTCTTCGGTGCTTATCTAGATGGAGCCTGGTATATGCCTGTTGCCTTGGCATTCAATGAATGTCTGTTTTCAGTGCCTCAAATATACAGATCCCCTTCTATTTGTATAATACATGTACCTGTTCAATGTTCAGCTCTCATTCAAGTTTAAAACAGTGTTACCATTAAAAACAAGTATGGGACACTTTCTTATCTTCCACAATATATTCTTCTCTGCCACAATTATAGGAACTATCAAAAGACCCGTAACACACATCTCAGAGCCACAGACCACCACAAGCACTGCATCACCAACCACAACAAGCACAGCAGCATCTATCACACCTCATCTGACCACCAAAAGCACTATGGCTCATACAACAAATGCAGAGACAACAATGCGGACATTGTCTACAACAGGTCCAGAAACGTCTGTAAGTGTGGTGACACCTATAACAGTAGCAGAGACTAGATCAACTACTGTAGGACCAACTACAGGAACAGAGACTATTTCATCTACTGCAACACCTACACCTGGATCAGAGACCACTAGAAGAGCTGTGGCATCTACAACAGCTACAGAGATCACTTCAAGCATTGCACCCTCTAGGATATCAGCAGAGACATCCACTAGTGTTCCATCCTCAACTTCTGAAACTGAGACCACAGTATCCACTGCAGCACATACAACTGGGAGAGAGACCACCAGGAGCACTACAGTATCTACAGCAGCACCAGATGTCGCTAAAAGTACAATTGCACCTACAACTGGACCAGAGACCACCAGAAACACTCCAGTGCCTACAACAAACCGAGGGGTAACTTCAAGTATTTCAGCATCATCAGAAACTTCAGCGACAACCAAAAGTACTGCTACATATTCAGCAGCCATCGGGGCATCCAAAAGTTCTGAAGCTTCAATGACAGGAGCAAAGGCCACCATCACCACTCTGACACGAACTGCAGTAACAGAGACTGCAGCACCAACCCCAATAACAGAGGCCAGTGCATCCACTGCAGCACCCACAACTGAATCAAGGATCACTAATATCACTCCAGCACCTACAACAGCTGCAGAGACAACCATGAGGACTGCTATGTCTACAACGGCGGCAGAGACCCCCACAAGTGTAGAGACCACAACAACCACTACTACACCAATAACAGGAACTAGGGCTACTGAATCCACTGCACCACCTACAACTGGCACAGAGGCCCCAATAAGCACTGCTCCATCTACAACAGCTGCTGAGATCACCAAAAGCACTGCACAATCTACAACAGCCGTAGAGACCTTCACAAGCACCACCAATCCTACACCAGTTATAGAGACCACCACAACCACTGCAGCATCAACAAAAGGAACAGGGACCAATGCATCTAATGTAGTATCCACAACTGTCCCTGATACTACCATAAGAACTGCAGCACCTACCACAGTGGCAGATATCACTATAATTACTGGACCATCCACAACAGTCACAGAGATCTCCACAAGCATGTCCACGCCTATAACAGGGGTGGAGTCTACCATAACCACAGCAGCACCAACTACAGTCACAGAGACTACCACAGGCTCTGCTGTACATACAACAGGAACAAAAACAGCCATGATTGTTGCAAAATCAACTGCTGGAGCAGGGATCTCCACAAGCAAGGTAGCACCTTCAACTGTGCCATCGATCACAAGAAACACTGCAGTGACTACAATAGCCCCAGAGACCATTCTAAGCACCTCGCCATCCTCAAGAACTGCAGAGACTACTGCAAGCACTGCTGCATCAACAAAATCCATCGCTGCCTCCACAAGATCTGCAACCCCAATAGGAGGATCAGAGACCATCGCATCTACTGCAGCACTAATGACAGCAAAAGAGACCACTGCATCCACTGCAGCACTTTCAAGTGGATCAGAGAACACCAAAGGCACTGCAGCACCTACAACAGTCACAGAGGCAACCACAAATACTGAATTGTCTAAAACAATTGCAGAGATCTCAACAAGTACTGCACCACATATAACCGTGGCAGGGACTACCATAACCTCTGGAACACCAATTACAACATCTGGGGTAACTGCATCTACTGCCCCACCTACAACTGTCCTAGAGACCACCAAAATTCGTCCAGCCACCACAGGTATTTTACCAGCTACAATGACCTCCACAAGTGCTGTAACTACCAAAAATGTAGCAGATAATACCTCACCAATTGTAGCAGCAATCACAGGAACAGTGACCACTTCATTCGCTACGGAGCCTACAACTGGACCAAAAACTACCAAAAGCACTCCAGCACCTACAACAGCTGCAGTGACAATCACAAGTGCTGCAGCATCTACAACAGTTGCAGAGAACTTAATAAGTTCTGCAACACTTATAACAGGGGCAGGGACCAAAACAGCAACTGCAGCACCAATCACAGGAACAGCCACAACAAATGAAAGATTTTCCACCACAAAAACTGCAGTGCCTGTATCTGAAACAGAGATCACCACAAGTATTGCAGCACATACCATAAGGTCAGAGGCTACCACAACCACTGTAGTACCAACCACAGGAGAAGGGATCACCACAAGCACTGCATATCAACCTATAACATCAAAAACAACAGCAGGCATTTCCGCGCCTTCCTTAGAAACAGAGACTACCAGAAGCACAGCAAAACCTTTCACAGCAGCAGAGACCACTAGAGGCACTGCAGGGTCCATTACAGCAGCAGGGACCACGGCAGCACTTGCTGCACTTACAAAGTCCAGCAGTGCCTTAGCCTTCATGAGTACAACTGCAGGTACAGTGTTTGCTGTGCTTTACATTAGACTGTAAGGGATCCCTCTACAAGTTCCACTGGCTTTTTATGATGTAATACTAACCTGTTACCTGCTATTAACTTATTTTTTCCTGTTCCCTTACCTATTTCTGCTTTCCTTTGTCCTCATTTCATCGTCACCCATTTCTTGCATTTTCTCTGTCATCTTTCTCAATGGCTTTTCGGGTGCTCTCATCGTTTCTCCATTTTGACTCTGCTAGCTCCCTATGTTTCTTCTCCTGCTTTTCTTCTTGTGTCTGTCTTCAGGCAGATCATTGGTTCAGTGCTGTAATGCATCCAATGCAGGCCTCCGTGGTATACCTCATGGGTAGGGAGGATAGATCACATTAATGTGTTTGCCTCTGAGATGAGAGCAACTTGCACTTCACAAGTTCAGTCCCCTGGCAGGGCTGTGTTATCCTTACATCCTTCTATGGTCTATACATTGAGTATCATAAACATGGAGTAATAGTAATGCCATGTAAAGTGGACTTATTTAGAGCCCTTGTGCCAATGCTGTGCATGGCTCTGTAAGAAAGGAGAGCAGGTTGCGCTAGTCAGATAGCGGCAAGGCAGATGCAGAAACCTTTGGTGTTGATGGATGCAATTCAGAAGTACCCGTCACCTGTGTGCCGATATGAAAATCTCTAGGTTGTTTGTCCCTGGTACAGACTGGGATTGTAGAGTGTAAAAACGGACTGCTTGGATGTTGATAGAAGATGCAGCAGAAAGCGTTGAATCTTTAAGCCATGCTCCGCTTCACCCTCCAATCTGTGGCACCTCACTGGCACCTCCCAGAGCAAGATGAGCAGGCACGGCCAGGCGGTTGTGATTTCTTACACGCTATGGCTAAAAGGCAGTGTATGACAAGTTGAATTGTGTCATGTTTAAATCAATCAGAAGCATTTCTTTACCTTCTGAGATCAGAGGAGTCTGTGTCATATGATGAGTAAGTTAGAGTGGGTGGTATTTCTGCCGCATTTACATGGAAAGTCTTCGAGCCCTGATGCCCTTTATCTGTGGCCTATTGGAAGGGGGCACCGCAGAATGGTTGGGGCACGTGATCTATCACTACACTATCAGTCTTCTCAGCGCTGTCTCAGTCATAGCTGCCATCTTGGCGCACCTTTTCTCAGGATATCTCTGTCAAACCTTAATTGCCTTTATATATTTATTTCATATTTATCCAAGTATCATCAGTAACAATACTGTGTTTAATGCAGTGGCAATAACCGAGGAGATTATCAATCCCGTCACTGAGAAGCCGGCTGAACAATTGCCCCAGGGGAATGCCACCACAACACAACGTACCTCAACTACTACAAGCTTGGCTGCTACCAGCACCACAGCGACCACTAAAGGTAGGACCAGTGGCTGCACAGCAACCCAAGTGCCATTGCCGCTCCATCATCTATTCCTAAGGGGAGAACTCGGGGGAATGCTGGGAGTGATGAGATTTAGGGGATGTAAAGGTTACCCTTTGAGCTTCGCCCACACCTGAAAGCCATGCCCTCCTCAACGCAAGATGTAGCCACCACGGGCTGACATCTCAGAAGCCTTCCATGTACGTTTAGATCTCGGAACTCTGGGCATATGTCATAAGGGGGCAGGGAGAGGGGAGAGCGTATGTGTTGACTGTGTGCAAGGCAAAAGGGACAGTGTAAACTGTGGCTGGTTTGGACATTTCCTGTGGGAAGAGTAGTGTATCCCTATGTTTATGGATCAGTGTCTCTGGCAGACACAGAATTGCACAGACGGATTCCCTGTGTAGGCGGTGCAAGCAGGTATCCCTCCCTCCCCCACTTGGGGCTCGCAGCATGGCTTCGCGAAGCTTAGGGAACCATGCTTGTGCAGAGTGCTCGAAGAAAGCCTGTTGCATCTCCCAAGAAACACTTCTGGTCCAGAGAAATTGTTAATACATGCCGTATTTTCAGACCACTATCAGTAAGAATAGCCAAGGCCTCGCTGTAGACAAGTGTGGTAAACCTCCATTTTAAATAAGCAGTGCATCTTTTGGCCTTGGGTAGTCTCATTCTTCGGTGCTTATCTAGATGGAGCCTGGTATATGCCTGTTGCCTTGGCATTCAATGAATGTCTGTTTTCAGTGCCTCAAATATACAGATCCCCTTCTATTTGTATAATACATGTACTTGTTCAATGTTCAGCTCTCATTCAAGTTTAAAACAATGTGACCATTGAAAAACAAGTATGGGACTCTTTCTAATCTTCCACAATATATTCTTCTCTGCCACAATTATAGGAACTATCAAAAGCACCGTAACACACATCTCAGAGCCACAGACCACCACAAGCACTGCATCACCTACCACAACAAGTACAGCAGCATCTACCACACCTCATCTGACCACCAAAATCACTATGGTTCCTACAACAAATGCAGAGACAACAATACAGACATTGTCTACAACAAGTCCAGAAACCTCTGTAAGTGTGGTGACACCTATAACAGTATCAGAGACTAGATCAACTACTGTAGGACCAACTACAGGAACAGAGACTATTTCATCTACTGCAACACCTACACCTGGACCAGAGACCACTAGAAGAGCTGTGGCATCTACAACAGCTACAGAGATCACTTCAAGCATTGCACCCTCTAGGATATCAGCAGAGACATCCACTAGTGTTGCATCCTCAACTTCTGAAACAGAGACCACAGTATCCACTGCATCACATACAACTGGGAGAGAGATCACCAGGAGCACTGCAGTGTCTACAGCAGCACCAGATGTCACTAAAAGTACAATTGCACCTACAAACGGGCCAAAAACCACCAGAAAGACTTCCGTGCCTACAACAGCTGCAGGGGTAACTTCAAGTATCTCAGCATCATTTGAAACATCAGAGACAACCAAAAGTACGGCTGCATATTCAACGGCCATAATGGCATCCACAAGTTCTGAAGCTTCAATGACAGGAGCAGAGACCACCATCACCACTGTGACACGAACTGCAGTAACAGAGACTGCTGCACCAACCACAATAACAGAGGCCAGTGCATCCACTGCAGCACCCACAACTGAATCAAGGATCACTAATATCACTCCAGCACCTACAACAGCTGCAGAGACAACCATGAGGACTGCAATGTCTACAACAGCGGCAGAGACCTCCACAAGTGCAGCAACACCTATAACTGTAGCAGAGACCACAACAACCACTACAACACCAATAACAGGAACTGGGGCTACTGCATCCACTGCACCACCTACAACTGGTGCAGAGACCTCACTAAGCACTGCAGCATCTACAACAACTGCAGAGATCACCAAAAGCACTGCACAATCTACTACAGTCGCAGAGACCTTCACAAGCCCCATTAATCCTACACCAGTAACAGAGACCACCACAACCACTGCAGCGCCAACAACAGGAAAAGGGACCAATGCATCTAATGCAGTATCCACAACTGTGCCTGATACCACTATAAGAACTGCAACACCTTCCACAGCTGCAGACATTGCCATGCGCACTGGACAATCCACAACAGTCACAGAGACCTCCACAAGCATGCCCATGCCTATGACAGGGGCAGAAGCCACCATAACCACAGCAGCACCAACTACAGGCGCAGTGTCTACCCAAGGGTCTGCTGTACCTACAACAGGAACAAAAACAACCATGATTGTTGGAAAATCAACTGCAGAAGCAGGTATCCCCACAAGCAATGTAGTACCTTCAACTGCGCCATCGATCACAAGAAACACTGCAGTGACTACAACAGCTCCAGAGACCATTATAAGCACCTCCCCATCCTCAAGAACTGCAGAGACTATCAGAAGCACTGATGCATCAACAAAATCCATTGCTTCCTCCACAAGATCTGCATCCCCAATGGGTGGATCAGAAACCATCCCATCCACTGCAGCACTAATGACAGCAAAAGAGACTACTGCATCGTCTGCAGCACTTACACCTGGGTTAGCGACCACCAAAGGCACTGTAGCACCTACAACAGCCACAGAGGCAACCAAAAGGACTACATTATCTAATACAGATGCAGACAACTCCACAAGTGCAACACCGCAAATAACAGTAGTGAAGACAACCACAGTCACTGCAACACCAAAAACAGGAAGTGGGACAACTTCATCTCCTGAACCACCTACAAATAGCCCAGAGAGCATCAGAAGCACTGCAGCATCTCCAACATCTCTAGAGACCAATACAGCTCCATCTGCATTTACAACGTTTGCAGAGACAACCAAAAGCACTACGGCATCTACAGCTAGATCTACAGCAACTACAGGAGTCTCCTTACATTCAGCAACTCCACTAACAGGAGCCACGACCAACATAGCCAATTCAGCACCAACGACAGGAACAAAGACCTCTATATCCACTGCATCTACCGTAGCATATACAGTTGGGAGGAAGACCACCAACAGTGCTTCAGCAACTACAACAGCTCCAGAGGTCACCAAAAGCACTGCACAATCAACAACAGCCACAATGAAGTTCACAAGCACAGCAAAACCTATAACAATAACAGAGACCGCTACAACCAGTGTTGCACCAATTACAGTAACAGAGACTTCTGTATCCACTGCACCTGCTGCAGCACAGACAACTATATCCGTAACCACCATAAGCACTTCAGCAACTACAATAGCTGCAGAGATTACCAAAATCACTTCTAAGTTTACAACAGTTGCAGAGACTTTCACAAGGGTAACAACTCCCATACCAGTAATAGAGACCACCACAACCACTGCAGCACGATCTACAGGAACAGGGGCAACTGCATCTACCGCAGTACCCACAACTGGACCAGATACCACCATAAACACTTCAGCATCCACCAAAGCTGCAGATATTACCAAAAGCACTGGACAGTCTACAACAGTGACAGAGTCCCCAACAGACACTGCCAAACGTATAACTGGGGCAGAGACCAACATAACCACGGCAGTACCACATAGAGGCACAGAGACTACAACATTCTCTGCTGCACCTACAACAGGAATGGAAACCACCACAAACATTGCAAAATCAACTGCAGCAGTAGGTAGCTCTCCAAGCAATGCAGCAGCTTCAACTGGGCCACTGACCACCAGAATGACTGCATTGACTACATCAGTTCCAGAGAACACTATAGGCACCTCACCGTCCTCAAGACCAGCAGAGACCCGCATAAGCACTGCTGCATCAACAAAAGCCATAGTGGCCTCTGTATCTCTAATAACCGGCCCAGAGACCATCACATCCAGTGCAACGCCCCTTACATCAAAGGAGAACACTGCATCCACTGCAGCACTTTCAAGTGGATCAGAGAACACCAAAGGCACTGCAGCACCCACAACAGTCACAGAGGCAACCACAAATACTGAATTGTCTAAAACAACTGCAGAGACCTCAGCAAGTGCTGCACCACATATAACCGTGGCAGGGACTACCATAACCTCTGGAACACCAATTACAACATCTGGGATAACTGCATCTACTGCCCCACCTACAACTGTCCCAGAGACCACCAAAATTCCTCCAGCCACCACAGGTATTTTACCAGCTACAATGACCTCCACAAGTGCTGTAACTACCAAAAAAGTAGAAGATAATACCTCACCCATTGTAGCAGCAGCCACAGGAACAGTGACCACTTCATTCGCTACGGAGCCTACAACTGGACCAAAAACTACCAAAAGCACTCCAGCACCTACAACCGCTGCAGTGACAATCACAAGCGCTGCAGCATCTACAACAGTTGCAGAGAACTTAAGTTCTGCAACACTTATAACAGGGGCAGGGACCAAAACAGCAACTGCAGCACCAATCACAGGAACAGCCATAACAATTGAAAGAGTTGCCACCACAAAAACTGCAGTGCCTATATCTGAAGCAAAGAACACCACA
The DNA here is from genome assembly GCF_040938575.1 of Ambystoma mexicanum. Lineage (NCBI taxonomy): Eukaryota > Metazoa > Chordata > Amphibia > Caudata > Ambystomatidae > Ambystoma > Ambystoma mexicanum. Next base: position 588,074,802 of record NC_090921.1, read on the forward strand.
AGTATTGCAGCACATACCATAAGGTCAGAGGCTACCACAACCACTGTAGTACCAACCACAGGAGAAGGGATCACCACAAGCACTGCACATCAACCTATAACATCTAAAACAACAGCAGGCATTTCTGCACCTTCCTTAGAAACAGAGACTACCAGAAGCACAGCAAAACCTTTCACAGCAGCAGAGACCACTAGAGGCACTGCAGGGTCCATCACAGCAGCAGGGACCACCACAGCACTTGCTGCACTTACAAAGTCCACAAGTACCTCAGCCTTCATGAGTACAACAGCAGGTACAGTGTTTGCTGTGCTTTACATTACACTGTAAGCGATCCCTCTACAAGTTCAACTGGCTTTCTATGATGTAATACTAACCTGTTACCTGCTATTAACTTATTTACCCTGTTACCTTACCTATTTCTGCTTTCCTTTGTCCTCATTTCATCCTCACCCATCTCTTGCATTTTCTCTGTCATCTTTCTCAATGGCTTTTCGGGTGCTCTCATCGTTTCTCCATTTTGACTCTGCTAGCTCCCTCTGTTTCTTCTCCTGCTTTTCTTCTTGTGTCTGTCTTCAGGCAGATCATTGGTTCAGTGCTCTAATGCATCCAATGCAGGCCTCCGTGGTATACCTCATGGGTAGGGAGGATAGATCACATTAATGTGTTTGCCTCTGAGATGAGAGCAACTTGCACTTCACAAGTTCAGTCCCCTGGCAGGGCTGTCTTATCCTTTCATCCTTCTATGGTCTATACATTGAGTATCATAAAAATGGAGTAATAGTAATGACATGTAAAGTGGACTTATATAGCCCCCTTCTACCAATACTGTAGGCCTCGCTGTGCATGGCTCTGTAAGAAAGGAGAGCAGGTTGCGCTAGTCAGATAGCGGCAAGGCAGATGCAGAAACCTTTGGTGTTGATGGATGCAATTCAGAAGTACCCGTCACCTGTGTGCCGATATGAAAATCTCTAGGTTGTTTGTCCCTGGTACAGACTGGGATTGTAGAGTGTAAAAACGGACTGCTTGGATGTTGATAGAAGATGCAGCAGAAAGCGTTGAATCTTTAAGCCATGCTCCGCTTCACCCTCCAATCTGTGGCACCTCACTGGCACCTCCCAGAGCAAGATGAGCAGGCACGGCCAGGCGGTTGTGATTTCTTACACGCTATGGCTAAAAGGCAGTGTATGACAAGTTGAATTGTGTCATGTTTAAATCAATCAGAAGCATTTCTTTACCTTCTGAGATCAGAGGAGTCTGTGTCATATGATGAGTAAGTTAGAGTGGGTGGTATTTCTGCCGCATTTACACGGAAAGTCTTCGAGCCCTGATGCCCTTTATCTGTGGCCTATTGGAAGGGGGCACCGCAGAATGGTTGGGGCACGTGATCTATCACTACACTATCAGTCTTCTCAGCGCTGTCTCAGTCATAGCTGCCATCTTGGTGCACCTTATCTCAGGATATCCCTGTCAAACCTTAATTGCCTTTATATATTTATTTCATATTTATCCAAGTATCATCAGTAACAATACTGTGTTTAATGCAGTGGCAATAACCGAGGAGATTATCAATCCCGTCACTGAGAAGCCGGCTGAACAATTGCCCCAGGGGAATGCCACCACAACACAACGGACCTCAACTACCACAAGCTTGGCTGCTACCAGCACCACAGCGACCACTAAAGGTAGGACCAGTGGCTGCACAGCAACCCAAGTGCCATTGCTGCTCCATCATCTATTCCTAAGGGGAGAACTCGGGGGAATGCTGGGAGTGATGAGATTTAGGGGATGTAAAGGTTACCCTTTGAGCTTCGCCCACACCTGAAAGCCATGCCCTCCTCAACGCAAGATGTAACCACCACGGGCTGACATCTCAGAAGCCGTCCATGTACGTTTAGATCTCGGAACTCTGGGCATATGTCATAAGGGGGCAGGGAGAGGGGAGAGCGTATGTGTTGACTGTGTGCAAGGCAAAAGGGACAGTGTAAACTGTGGCTGGTTTGGACATTTCCTGTGGGAAGAGTAGTGTATCCCTATGTTTATGGATCAGTGTGACTGACAGACACAGAATTGCACAGACGGATTCCCTGTGTAGGTGGTGCAAGCAGGTATCCCTCCCTCCCCTACTTGGGTCTCGCAGAATGGCTTCGCGAAGCTTAGGGAACCATGCTTGTGCAGAGTGCTCGAAGAAAGCCTGTTGCATCTCCCAAGAAATACTTCTGGTCCAGAGAAATTGTTAATACATGCAGTATTTTCAGACCACTATCAGTAGGAATAGCCAAGGCCTCGCTGTAGACAAGTGTGGGAAACCTCCATTTTAAATAAGCAGTGCATCTTTTCGCCTTGGGCGGTCTCACTCTTTGGTGCTTCTCTAGATGGAGCCTGGTATACGCCTGTTGCCTTGGCATTCAGTGAACTTCTGTTTTCAGTGCCTCAAATATACAGATCCCCTTCTATTTGTATAATACATGTACCTGTTCAATGTTCAGCTCTCATTCAAGTTTAAAACAGTGTTACCATTAAAAACAAGTATGGGACACTTTCTTATCTTCCACAATATATTCTTCTCTGCCACAATTATAGGAACTATCAAAAGCACCGTAACACACATCTCAGAGCCACAGACCACCACAAGCACTGCATCACCTACCACAACAAGCACAGCAGCATCTATCACACCTCATCTGACCACCAAAAGCACTATGGCTCATACAACAAATGCAGAGACAACAATGCGGACATTGTCTACAACAGGTCCAGAAACGTCTGTAAGTGTGGTGACACCTATAACAGTAGCAGAGACTAGATCAACTACTGTAGGACAAACTACAGGAACAGAGACTATTTCATCTACTGCAACACCTACACCTGGATCAGAGACCACTAGAAGAGCTGTGGCATCTACAGCAGCTGCAGAGATCACTTCAAGCATTGCACCCTCTAGGATATCAGCAGAGACATCCACTAGTGTTGCATCCTCAACTTCTGAAACTGAGACCACAGTATCCACTGCAGCACATACAACTGGGAGAGAGACCACCAGGAGCACTACAGTATCTACAGTAGCACCAGATGTCGCTAAAAGTACAATTGCACCTACAACTGGACCAGAGACCACCAGAAACACTCCAGTGCCTACAACAAACCGAGGGGTAACTTCAAGTATTTCAGCATCATCAGAAACTTCAGCGACAACCAAAAGTACTGCTACATATTCAGCAGCCATCGGGGCATCCAAAAGTTCTGAAGCTTCAATGACAGGAGCAAAGGCCACCATCACCACTCTGACACGAACTGCAGTAACAGAGACTGCAGCACCAACCCCAATAACAGAGGCCAGTGCATCCACTGCAGCACCCACAACTGAATCAAGGATCACTAATATCACTCCAGCACCTACAACAACTGCAGAGACAACCATGAGGACTGCTATGTCTACAACGGCGGCAGAGACCCCCACAAGTGTAGAGACCACAACAACCACTACTACACCAATAACAGGAACTAGGGCTACTGAATCCACTGCACCACCTACAACTGGCACAGAGGCCCCAATAAGCACTGCTCCATCTACAACAGCTGCTGAGATCACCAAAAGCACTGCACAATCTACAACAGCCGTAGAGACCTTCACAAGCACCACCAATCCTACACCAGTTACAGAGACCACCACAACCACTGCAGCATCAACAAAAGGAACAGGGACCAATGCATCTAATGTAGTATCCACAACTGTCCCTGATACTACCATAAGAACTGCAGCACCTACCACAGTGGCAGATATCACTATAATTACTGGACCATCCACAACAGTCACAGAGATCTCCACAAGCATGTCCACGCCTATAACAGGGGTGGAGTCTACCATAACCACAGCAGCACCAACTACAGTCACAGAGACTACCACAGGCTCTGCTGTACATACAACAGGAACAAAAACAGCCATGATTGTTGCAAAATCAACTGCTGGAGCAGGGATCTCCACAAGCAAGGTAGCACCTTCAACTGTGCCATCGATCACAAGAAACACTGCAGTGACTACAATAGCCCCAGAGACCATTCTAAGCACCTCGCCATCCTCAAGAACTGCAGAGACTACTGCAAGCACTGCTGCATCAACAAAATCCATCGCTGCCTCCACAAGATCTGCAACCCCAATAGGAGGATCAGAGACCATCGCATCTACTGCAGCACTAATGACAGCAAAAGAGACCACTGCATCGGCTGCAGCACTTACAACTGGGTTAGCAACCACCAAAATCACTGCAGCATCTGCAACTGCCACAGAGGCAACCAACAGTACTGCATTATCTAATACAGCTGCAGATACCTCCACAAGTGGTCCACCACAAATAACAGTAGTGGAGACAACCGCCGTCACTGCAACACCAAAAATAGGAACTGGGACAACTTCATCTCGTAAACCTCCTACAACTAGCCCAGAGAGCATCAGAAGCACTGCAGCATCTCCAACATCTCTAGAGACCAATACAGCTCCATCTGCATTTACAACGTTTGCAGAGACAACCAAAAGCACTACGGCATCTACAGCTAGATCTACAGCAACTACAGGAGTCTCCTTACATTCAGCAACTCCACTAACAGGAGCCACGACCAACATAGCCAATTCAGCACCAACGACAGGAACAAAGACCTCTATATCCACTGCATCTACTGTAGCATATACAGTGGGAAGCAAGACCACCAGCAGTGCTTCAGCAACTACAACAGCTCCAGAGGTCACCAAAAGCACTGCACAATCAACAACAGCATTAACATTTATAACTTCAAAAACAATCACAGGCACAGTGGCAAGAACCATAGCAACAGAGCCGTTGAGAAGCACAGCAAGACCAATCACATCTGTAAAGACCACTGGAAGCACTGTAGGATCCATCACAGGCACAGAGACCACCACAATCACTGTATCACCTTCTACACTTACAAAGTCCATCAGTGCATCAATGTCCACGGGAACAGCTGCAGGTACAGTCCTTTGTTGGTGTTTACATGCAAGATCACTACTGTAAGGGATACCTCTCCAAGCTCAGCTGGTTTTGTATTGTGAATTGCTTGCAGGCTAACTGTTATTAATTTCAGTGTCCCGTTCGCATCCTTTTTTGTGCTGCTCCATTTCTTCTCATGTCATCATTCTGCACCTCTTGCTTTTCGCAGTCACAATTGAAAACTACTACAGACCTGCTCTCACAATTTCCCCCTCACCTTCCCTTTGTACTTTTCTTCCCTATTTTCTTCTTGTGCCTTTTTGTCTTTGGGGTTGTCTTTGGCTGGGTCTGTGGCTCAGTGAGCAAATGCTTGCAATACAGCATCTTGTGTTTCCTCATGGGTAGTGTGCATAGCTCATGATTAATGAGCTGGCCTTTGACATGAAAACATCTTCTCTTTGAATCCTGAGGGAGGGCCGACCTAGGCTGCCATCCTTTTGAGGTTAATAAAGTCAGTATTATTACAATGGGGTAATAATAACACTTAGAAGCTCAACATCCAAAAGGAAGCGCTATTTATGAACATACATTAGTATTATCATGGTCACAGGGTCGAATTCTAGGTAGTTGCGCTGAGCCCTTCATCCTTCCGAGGTTGATCAAACCTTGCACCATTTAGTTGGGTATTGATTAACATCTGTTAGCAGCCCCATGATGCCCTACGAGCTCCATAAATACACCTGTTATGTTTTGCATCAGTCAATTAAATTCACAGCGGCAAAGTCCTGTGGACAGTCACGTGTTGGACTGACAGCTTGACAGAGGTGGCACCACACAACCAAATGATATTGCAGCAAACAGCGTAAATCTTTGCATTAAAAACAATCGGAACACATTCTGGATCACTCTTTCCCCCACCTGGGTGCCCCAGGTCAGAAATGTATCTAAAGTGTATATGATCTTTATTTATTATGTTCTTTGGAGGCTATATTCGCGTTAATGTTTTGTTTCCAGCGCTTTGCCGAATAGAAAAGAAAATCGTTAGCCCTTTAGGTTGTGCTAAGCTTTATGCGCGTGGCCAGTATTACAGCCCATTGCCAAAATGATTAGGAACAGGAAGATACCATATAACATGGGTTCAATTTGAGATACAATTCACCAAAAAATACAAAAATCATTGAAGAAGCCCATATATATATATATATATATATATATATATATATATATATATATATATATATATATATATTGTTTTTTTTTGTTGATGTTGCAATCAGAGGAGTCTGTATGAAGTGAATAACATTTCTGCAGCATTTGTACAGAATGCCCACGAGTCCTGGTGCAATTCTACTGTGGCCTACAGGAAGGTGCCACAATCGGACGGTTGGGGCACGTGATATATCACTCAACCATCAGTCTTAGCAGTGCTTTCTCTATCATGGCTGCCATCTTGGAGCGTCTAATCTCTGGTTGTATTTATCCAAATGTCATTAGTAATACAACTATGTTTACTACAGGGCCAATAGCAGAGGTGATTATCAATCCTGTCACTGAGAAGCCGGCACAACAACTTCCCCAAGGGAACACTACCACAACACAACGCACCTCAACTACCACAACCGTGGGCCTCATTACAAGTCCGGCGGTAACCTGATGGTTTTTCCGGCTCGGTTACCGCTGGATCGTATTACCATTCCACCCCTGTGATTCCTGGAATTACCAGGGCATTACGACCCCGGTGTCCTGGGAATTCCGGAGGCGGAATTCGGTAAATCCCTATTCCCATTGAGTCCGATAGGACTCAATGGGAATGGGGACCATGGAAACAGCGGCACCATCTCATGATGGTGCCGGTGTTTCCACGTCCGCCTGCAGGTGGGCGGTGTTAAACCCGCCAGGTCAGACCTGGTGGGAATGACACCTCCGCCTGCAGGACTGGAGATCACCCGGTATGGAAACAACGATGGCGGCGGGTTTACCTCCAGCGTTATTTCCATACCGGTGACTCGTAATGAGGCCCCTTGTCTTCTGCAAGCACCACAGCGACCACTAAAGGTAGGGCCATTGGCTGTGCAGCAATCCAAGTGCCATTGGGGCTGCTTCATCTATTCTTAAAGGAACAACTCTGGGCTCTTGCCACATCTAAAAGGTGTGCCATCCTCACTGTAAAATTTAGCCAGCATGTGATGGAGGCGCTGCACCCTGACATGGCTGTTTTTTTATGGGGGGCAAGAAGTGGCACGCGCATAGGTGTTGTTGCCCATGTTCCAAGCAACAGGCAAAGTGTTAGCTGCAGCTAATGAATTGTGTGACGAGGTGTAAAAGTGCATCTCTATTTTCCTCTATCGGTGCCGGGCAGTCACAGAATGGTGCAGGCAGATTCACGGTATAAGTAAGCATGACCCGCTAATCCACTTTGGAGTTGCACAAATGATTTCACAAAGCTCAGGAAAGCAGATTTGTACACATCACCCAAGGAACGCCAGTTGCATCTCCCAGGATCCACTCTGGTCCAATGAAACTGTGAAATTGGACACTATCCCTTGAGGAGCTACCTCCGAGCGGTAGCTAAGTGTGGGAAACCTCCCTTTTAAATCAGCAGCGAACCTTTTTTGACTTTGGGTAATATTACTATTCGGTGCTTGTCCAGATGGGTCCAGGCATATGACTATTTTCTGTGCGCAAATATACAGATCAGCATCTATGTTCATAATCCACAAACGTGTTCAAAATTCAGTCCTAATTCAAGATTAAGCCCAAATCTCTGACACTTTCTGATCTTTCACAATATATTCTTCTCTAGCCCATGCACATGCATTATCAAATGTACTGTTACTCACACCACAGTTCATTGCAAGCACTGTAGCACGTACCACAGCTCAACTGACCACCACAAGCACCACAGACCCGACTGTAAGAACAGATACTTTAAGCACCATAACTCCTGCCACTGCTTGTTCAGCTACAGTGACAGGGCAAGCCCTTCTGTGTCCCCCATTGGACCAGGCGATACGACATCCACCAAAGTTCTCACTACATCAGCGGCAATGGACACACACTCTGTCCTATCTATCACCGCTGCAGAGCTCACCACAGCAGTGTTTACCATAGCAACAGAGATGATGACAAGTTCTTCCTTACCTCCCACAGCTGCAATGACCACCCCAAGCACAACTGTGCCTTCCACTGCTCCCGGGACAGCTTCATCAAATGGCACCCTAATAGACACCCGCCACGCAAAGCAGACCACTGGTATGGGAACAGCCACAGCAGCAAGAACCGGGCTTTCAATAACAACTGCCACTACTGTCTCTGCCAGTAACACATCCCCACCACAGGCCAGCCTAACTACTGGTGACAAGCATTTGTGCCACAATGTTAGAGATAAGGGTTAATCATAATCACGAATGGTCACTCCCCACACCACCTTGTCTCTTTTCCACCATGTCCCATGTTCATGTACAGTGACCCACTACATTGAACCCAGAGTTTCGCTTTATAAGGTGTCCACAAATAGTGGCAGGCGGGAGCTATACAAGACCACCTACATTACATTATAACACCAAAAACAAAGTATATGGTCAAAGAAATTGAGTAGTCCCGCCGATATTTCTCAGAGAGGAAAGGCAATGGTTGATGTGATACAAAATGTTGAAATACAAAGCGTGGCACCTAAGTGTACACAGAGTAGCAAAGGGAAGGTAAAAGGGGAGACTGGGAAAGAGATGTGGAATAGAGAGACACAGAGAGAGAGAGGCGTTTGAGTGTGTTTATGTGCATGAGAGAAAGACTGAGAGGAAGCGAGAGACGTAGAGAGAATGGCAGCAAGAGATGTCCAGATCCCAGTATACCAGTAAATGGATGCCATAGAGACCACTGGATCATTCACAACAGAATGCAGGGTATTTCAGTCTGAAAGGTGGAAGAGTACATTTCACAATTCCAACAGGTAGCCTGCACCAGCAGAACCTGCTCAACACTAACATACCGTATGTTCCTCACTAGGCATCACACCAACTGAAGAGGTCGTTGTAAAGGTCACCGAGAAACCAATTCAGCAACCCAATGCTGGAAACACCACCACACAATCAAAAACTTCCACAGCTGCAACTTCCACTAGCAGAGCAACTGCCACTCGTCCAACAACCAGCACCACTACGACTGCCACAACCACCCCAACTCCGGTGATCATAGGTAAGTCCTCCCTCATATTGCCAGAAAGGTTTGGCATTACTGTGTAGTGTTTTCTCCCAGACCTGGACCTGTGGAGTTGATAGTCAATCAGTTTTCATGAAGGGTTTAGATGTATCCTGGCCATCGAGAAGGAGGGGCAGGACCACCTTCTAGGAATGTGTCCTGTGCTCATTGCACTGGAGATGGTCCCCACAATTAAGCCTATTCTGTACCCGCCATGTGCGCCAATGCTTTTTTAGAAAGGAATTGCTTAAGGCATTGCTTAAGTCACTGGTTGCAGATGTGCTCTATCCTTTGCTCAAAGAATTTGCCCCACTCATGGGTCTTTGATCAGTGGTCATAGCTCTGGTATCCTTCCTGTTGCCTTCTGATCACATATAAAAGTTGAACACGGCTGGCATGTAGATGGGTTGGCAGTAGATCAGCAGTAGAACCTCTATGTGCATTTAGTGTGTCGCTTCCGTGTGGTTGTTCAGTTGCGGTTCAGAATCCTGCATCTTGAAGACCTAACCGACACTGAGTATATTGTGATACGGCAAGAGTAGCTTCAACCAAACCACACTCTCCCCTGCTCCCCCCACACACACACACACAATTAACACTCCCGTCACATAACATCTTGGGAGATCCCCATCCTTGTGCGGGCAGTGTAAGTGTTCAATAGCAAATAGAGGGGTCATTGTGAAGAAGCAAGACTTAAAGGGGGCAGAGGGATGTGTTCCATTAAAATGGTCCACAAAGCAATGGTCAGTAGATGGTCTATCAGACACAAATGGAAAAAGGACGGGGCTGAACCTCTGGCCATTGATATTTTAATATAAAGATATTTCTGAGGGGCTAGGCTTAACTGTTGAGGAAGAAAGTCATTTAAAAAATCCAACCCTGAAAGCTCTGTTTTCCTCGGTTTTCTCATCTGCCTGGTTTGACCAGCCAGTGGTTTGGGAAGTCGAAGACTATAAGACTTATGCATTGTGTTGCTGCTTCTCTTAATTTACACTGCTGATGAAGGCCAGACTCTGAGATCCTATCTGCAAGATTAACTCTGTTTTCTGATTCTCTGTTTGACTTTAGGGAAGGAGACAGGGAGCCCCGTGAACAGCACCACGGCTATTACTACAAGAGCTGCTGCAGTGGGTGTCACCACAACACCCATCACAGGCAGCATCACCACCGCTCTGGCTGTCACTGGAAGCACCACCAGGCTTGGAAGCACAGTTACAAGTGCGAGCTTCACCACTGCACCTGAAATCACAAGGAGTAGAACATCAGTCTCTCCTGCGAACATCACCACTCCAGGAAGCACAGCCACATTACCCGGCATCTTCACAGGGATCATCTCTACAGGTGCCAATGGGGCCACTGCCACAGCATCTGCTGTCACCAAGACTGTGGCTATTACTGGGAGCACAACTGCAACCACTGTTACAGGAACCATTGGGAACACCACCACAGCATCTGCAGTCACCCTTTCTGCAGCAGCTTCAGGGAGCACAACTGCAACCACTGCTAAAGGAACCACTGGGAACACCACCATAGCACCTGCTGTCACAAACTCTGCAACTGTTACAGGAAACATTACTGCAACCACTGCTAAAGGAACCACTGGGAACACAACCACTGTATCTTCTGTCACCCCTTCTGCAGCAATTACTGGGACCACAACTGCAACCCCTGTAACAGGAACCACTAGGAACACCACCACAACAACTGCTGTCACCCCTTCTGCAGCTGTTTCAGGGAGCATAACTGCAACCACTGCTAAAGGAGGATCCTCTGGGAACACCACCACAGCATCTGCTGTCGCCCCTTCTGCAGCTGTTTCAGGGAGCATAACTGCAACCACTGTTACAGGAACCACTGGGAACACCACCATAGCACCTGCTGTCACAACCTCTGCAACGATTACAGGGAATAGTACCGCAACCACTGCTAAAGTACCGACTAGGAACACCACCACAGCATCTGGTGTCACCCCTTCTGCAGCAATTACTGGGAGCGCATCTGCAACCACAGTTACAGGAACCACTGGGAACACCACCAGAGCATCTTCTGTCACAACATCTGCAGCTATTACAGTGAATATTAATGCAACCACAGCTACAGGAACCACTGGGAACACCAGCACAGCATCTGCTGTTACCACTTCCGCAGCTATTTTGGGAAATGTTACTGCAACCACATCTACTGGAACCACTTGGAACAGCACGACTGCAGCTGCTGATACCACCTCTGCAACTGTTACTTGGAATACAACTGCAACCTTTCCTACAGGATCCACTGGGAACACCACTACAGCTGAGATGGTAAAGACACCAATCAGCATCTTTTCGACATCTGCCAATGAAAGCACAACCTCATGGACAACCACAAGCACAGCCACCATGGTTCCCGTACTCCCAGGCCCTGCACTCGTGGACTTCACAGTCAACTTCACAATAGTGCAGGTTGCCTTTAATGATGACTTAAAAAATCACAGCTCACAACTCTATTCTTCAATGTCATCGGACATCCTTCCTATGGTAAGTGCCTGCCTAACAAATCATGTACCTTGATTATTTCATTTTATGCAACAAGATGTCTTCTGGGTAATGGGTTGGGAGGGTGTAAAGGGAGATAGTACCCAAGAAGATTTTCGATTGTCAAACCCAATTTACTGGAGGCCCTGCAAGGTAATAATAACTGGTGCTGACGTTTCTAGTTTTAGTGGCTGTGCCTGCCACACCAAGGCGTAGGCTTTATGAGGCCTTGATGGGAGAATGAGGTGACTGTTAAGCGCGTCCAATCATGCTCTTCTCAGAGTTGGTTAACAGAGTATCACGGATGTATCTCAGGTATACGCCATTTCCTGGTAATATGTTAAACTGAGTTCCAGACTGTAAAGTGTAAACTGTGATTCCCATAAGGCAAATGTGTCATAACTGCTGATTGGGCCGTGACTCAAGCCTTGAACTGTGATTGGCTCATCTCAGAACAGTGGCAAAGCTAGCAACAACGTGTCTCCTCCCCCAGATATTGAAGTGACGCTCAAGTCTCCATAAAATGACTTCATGATGTGGCCAGTACATGTGGTCACTCAGAAATCGCAGCAAGTTAGGTAAACAGGCACAGATGTAATGAGAATTACTGGCATACTTAAATCAGTGTTTCTCTTATGCATTGCCTTTGTAAAAATAATCTTTGGGCTGTCTGATGAATTTTTCCTAATTTTGGGCATCCTGTTGAATTTTTGCTAATCTTTGGGCTGCCTGGTGAATTTCTTTCTAATCTTTGGGCTGCCTGGTGAATTTCTTTCTAATCTTTGGTCTGTCTGGTGAATTTTTCCTCATCTTTGGGCTGTCTGATGAATTTTTGCTCATTTTGGGCATCCTGTTGAATTTTTGCTAATCTTTGAGCTGTCTGGTGAATTTCTTTCTAATCTTTGGGCGGTCTGGTGAATTTCTTTCTAATCTTTGGGCGGTCTGGTGAATTTGTCCTCATCTTTGGGCTGTCTGGTGAATTTGTCCTCACCTTTAGGCTGTCTGGTGAAGTTTTGCTAGTCACTTGTATTGTGCCATCTTCAGGTGATAGGAGTCCTTCAGAAGGCTACCTTGTCATCCAGTGCAGGAGGGCAGGGGATCAGTGAGAGGTGGAATGGGGGTTTACCAATGACATTGCACTTCAAGGAGGGGCGTTTGCTGCTTTTAGTCTGCTGAAAAATCACTTGTGAAAGATGTGATGGAAAAGGTAAATAAAATTGCCCTGGGTGTATAAAAGCTGTGGATCCAGGTGATGGTCGAATATTTTTGGAGACCCTAAATGGATAAAGTGTTTTATACAAATTGTGAGCAACTTTCTTTTCTTTCCCTCATTAATATTCCCTCCGCTTGTCTTATTTCTCTTTGGGTTGACTTTTGATCCAAAGTACATTTTACTAGGGGGGTCCCGCATTATGGTCGATCTTTAGCAATCTCACTTTAGGTCGTGTGTATCTTTCAGAGGCCGACCTTTGAACCTGCTTATGGATATCCGAGGGCATTTGTTCTGCCTTCAGACTTTAGGTTTCTCCAGGAAATGGTGAGCGTCGAACCAGCTGAGGCAGGGGACAGGTGCCACGATAGGATTCACCTGGCTGTAGATTTCCTTGTTTGAAAGACTGAGGGAGAAAAACACGGCCACTTAAAACTGGCATCTTCCTGGCAGAAGAATAAACACATACGTTACGTGTTTAATACCATGTAAGAAAAAAGGGTGGGAGGCAACGAAACAGTATGCCATAAAATAAATGGGCACATAGATGACACTCTCTTTGATTCTGTTATCTGTTTCATGCATTTTCGTTTTAATTTCTTTGCTTTTTGTTTATAATTTCTGAAAGATGTCCAATGCAGCTGACCAGCATCATGTTTGCATTCTATAAAGCATAATTGGATGTTTAATACATGGTCATGCCAGTTCTCCACTGGATGATTCACGGCTATTTGTTCTGTGCCACCAGGAACTCACATGGATTCCCATGGATAGTGTGTTGTTCTCTGCCATGCTGGCTCTATATGGCGCATTAAAGGTGTAGGCTTCGCTGAGGTCATGGGACCCTGTGATTGATCCCTTGACTGGACAAGTGGCATGGTCTTACATGCAGTAGTGGTGTTTGTGTGAGCACAGGTTGCTGCCCGTGCCAACCTCATGTCTAAAAGCCATGGAGCTCAGACAAGTGCTGAGCCTTTCTTGTAAATGTATTCCTGTGTTTGAGATAGGTTGACGACCAGTCTCAGTCTGCCATGACCACTGCATGTTCCTTTTTCCCCATGCCCTGGTAACCATTTATGGAATCAGACTCTCTGACCCCACGACATTCCAGAGGTTCAGCACAAGGTCGCTGGGCTGTAAGAGACTAAGACATTGACTTCCTGTCCTTCTCGTTCTCTTTGGGCAACTGTTTGCATCTGCATCCCTCTTGGTGGTCTGGCACACACTGGCAAGCCCAACCGAGGTGAGCTAACCTATATCGCGTTCCTTTCCTTGACCACTTGGTGCATTGGTCATCTCCGCTGGGAGGTTCCCTGACTTGCCCTGGAGGTTACCTGCCCATGGGGAAGTCTCACTTGGATGAGATAGGACTCGCACATTGCTCTTCTAGGTGTGCCCAGCCATTGCTTGGTGCATCCCTGTGGAGGTTGGCTCACTGGGGATCGATCAGAGGGTTCTCGACTCGTATTGTTTGAGCTCATGACTTCAGTAGCCCAAAAAGCCACCTGTGTGATTTATGCCAATTAGACTGACGGCCTGTTACTTCATAGTGTATGTTTGCGGAAGCATTGCCTTATTCTTTAGAATGTTGCTGCCTTAGACAAGTGCCTCTGGTATGATTTTAAAGTACTCCTTGGAGAGCGTAGCTCTTCCTGGCCTATGGCGGGACCCATCACTTTGGGTAAAAGGGCAAAGCACTCTTCTCAGGCGGTAATTAACAATCCTTTCAAAGCAAGGGCACATTTTATTGTCACAACACATGTTGCAGTAGAAAATCTAACTCACAATTTTGTATCCTTTTGTTATAGATCAATACCATTTTAAAAAAGGGCAGCATAAGAGACTCTTTCACCAGCTGCAGAGAGATGAGCTTCCTGTAAGTAAAGGCACACTCCACAGCTGCTCCAACAAATGCCTCCTGCCACAGCAACGTTGAATCACAATGCCCAACTAGTTTGTGATGTTTCACTTTAGATTGCATTTCTTGAACTTTTCCCACATTCTTTCCTCTTTTCTAATGTATTTATCTCGAAAAAGCCACCTGTATGAAATATGTGCCAACCAAATGATTGAAATAACACAGAATTCTAAAATAAAGCCAGTGAAAATAGAGCAGTGTTACGGTTTCAACAGAACAATATGAACTGATGAGTAATCCCTGGGTATAACTAGTGGACATTCTGCTTGGACTGTGAAAAATATTTTTTACTGAATCCAGTTGCAGCATATGGGGGTTTGGCTGAATACATGGCTGTTAGTTAACTTTTTGGCTGCAGCCACTTCAGATTGAAAGAATAATTACAAATATTTCAAAATTTCTTTCCCAAACCTCTACAAATTTCAGATTGCTCAATTTTTGCATCCATTGAATCAATTATACTCTGTTTGAGAGATTGTAATTAGAGTTCATACTTTGTGGCTAGGTGTGAAGTGCTTGTAGCACCTACATACTGTATTTGATTTGTGTTATAGGGAGTCCCACAGTCTACAAGCCACGCAGCTAATTCTTATTGAGTTGTGTGTCACAGCGCATCTGTATATGGGTTACCCCATCCTTCTTAGTACTGAATACATATAGCCAGCAGAAACAAAAAGGGAAATGCTATTGGCTAAATAAAAGTACCAGATGAAACCAATAGACTCATTAACCAGATCCAAGATGGAACTGGAATCGATTTAAACTTTCTGCAGAGCAGCTCATTGGATGTCCAGAGAGCCATATGCCAGAAACGGGATAAGGTAGAAACCAAGTTGTAACTGGGAAACTCGACGTTTCCAGTATACTTTACATGGAATTATGTCAGACTGTGCCTAGAAAAACATGTTAATGCTTTGCCTTATACAGGCACACCTTAATTTACCTTTCATCAACTCTAGAAGAGCACAATGATATTTACCTTCTGTGATGCTCCTGTTTTACTGCATTCCCTTCTGATAAAACGCATAGTGCCTGTTCTAAAGGATAGCAAAGATAGTGTCCTCCTCAATAAATGACAAACGGCATTCCATCAATCCTTTGTACTCCCTGCGCCAATGTTGCGGATACTTAAGGCACTTGGCTGCCATCAGTAAACTGACTCCCTTCAATAAGCTTGCTGCCGTAGCTAATTCTCAGGGCTTCAACATGGCTGCCGGAGTGACCACGGTGCCCTGCAATCAGCCAGTAGAATAGCAAGCCCTAGCACCCACCATTTGTGAAGGTTCATTGCAGCCATGGGTGATGTGTACTTCAGCCATAAGACTCAGTTGTTGCTAAATATACCCAGAGTTTGGACTCCAATGGCCATCCTTAATGCAAGTCTACTTATTTCTTCAGGCCTGGTGGCGTGGCTGATTCGGTCCAAGTGAACAGCATCTGCTCCTACAAGAATGACGCAGTGGGGAAAACGTTTGATCGAGAAGTGATCTACCATGAGTTCAGTGGGAGCACGCAGAACATCACCGTCCTTGAGAAATTCCGTCTTGACAGTAGCAGCCTCTTCATCAATGGTGATTGTTTGGGTGTCGGAAAGTCAACAATTGATGTCCCTTTTCCTATCAATTAAGCAATTATCCTTGTCAAATTTGGTGCGAGGGTCCATAAAATTGAAAAGGCTGCAAGTGGATGGTTCCTAATTGTTTTAATGTTTCTAAGAAAGGCTTGTATTACTGCATTTCTTTCATAGGATTAACATTTAAGTCTGAGTGTGGTGAGGGATTTTGGCCTCTAGCCTGCTGCCAGATTTAAAATTCTGATATGGGGAAGAATTTTTATATGGTGCTTTGGACCGCTGTTTGAGCATTCCACAAGACATCTGGAGGACACTGATCTCGATTTATTAAATACAGATCCAGGGTGATGGAACAATGATCCCAGTTTCTGGAATATGGTTACTTGGTCCTTGAGAACTGATACAAACCCTTGGCCACTGCTTTCATGCTTTCAGTGCTGGTTCTCCTCCTATCCATGTTGCTGTCTTCCCACTTCTTCCTCCCACCAAGTCACTAACTCTGCATGTTTTAAACTTCCAGGTTACAATGAAGCCAGATCCGTGCCCAGCACCACCAGTGAGTATTGCATTATGACAGCTCCTGAGTGTCTGATACCCTGATCATAGAGATGCAGAAATGTAACTTTTATTGTGAAGTAGTTCATATTCCTTTAGCCCTGAGACAGCTATTTCAATAATAAAGGAAGCTTTCTCCAGCAGTTTGTTGATTGCTGAAAAATGCAGGCACCAGATTATCCCACTGTATATCAATTCTCAATATGTTCTTCTCCACATCTAACCCCCCACATTATGTGGTGACTTGCTACAGGTAGCTCTCACACAATCATGTGCATGATGATTTTTCACACCACAGAAGGTCCCCATGCCGAGGCTACTCCAAGTAGCTTAAGACCTTTTCTTGGTCTTGACTGTGACAAAGCCACACAAGATTCCTAAGGTCAGAGCAAGAACAAACTTTGCGATCTGCTATGCTGTGTTTAATACATTTTGGTTCTCTTCTGTTTTCTGTCTTGGAAATGGACTCCACAGTAACTAGGGGGAAATCCCATTGAGACGCTGTCTGAACTAGATTTCTGAGTAGGCCCCTATGGATGGTTGATCAAGTTTATGTGTATGGTTCTTTTCATACAACCAATAGAATGTGAGCATTTTGCTCTCGTATTGGTTACATATTCTTTTGTAAATCTCACACTGAGATTTAATAATTAAAATCACCAGATTGTGGGCACATTAAATAGTTTACTGCACATGCTCTGATTGAAACACAATCTTGATATTTTCAGCCAATATTATGGACAGCTTGTCAGTGGGCCCAAAGAGAACACACCACAATCACAAAGAATGTCTAGTTGAAAACAATGCCCACCCTGCCAGTCTCTCCACCAGGCTCTGAATCACTGTTGCTCTCCTTACTTCAGGTTTTCAGCTACATAGGTGCATAATAGGTACAGAGGTATGATCTGATATGCTAAGCACTCAGAATGCAGGGCCCCTATCAAGCTTTCTTGTCAATATCCTCTGTGTTTATAACCAATGCCATTTTACCAGAACAACAGAACTGGTCCAACATTGCACAGTTTCAAACATTAGGTTTGGTTGGATTCATATTTTTATAGAATTCATATAGCGCTTTTTGCCAAAAGTGCTAGTAAAAATAAGAAAATAACAATGTTATAATCAACATGTACAATGCAGTCCAGATAAAATCAGAAGAGGGGAGAAGAACAACGTTGAGTTATTAGAAAGAAATGTTAACAGATGAGCTGTAATCTTAGATGAAAAATAAGTTGAAAGAGAGAGAGAAAGTGATAGAAAGGGGAAGGACGTGCCAATGTTTGGGAGCAAGAAGGGCAAAGGTTCGGAAATGAGAAGATGCACCTGGTGGTTTAGGAACAGAAAGAAGAAACTGATTCTGGGAACGAAGAGGCCGGTAAGGCGAATACAAGGAAACAAGTGAAGAAAGATAAGGAGGGGCGACACCATGCGTACACTTAAAGACAAACAATAGGAAATGATAAAGTACACGCGAGCCAAATGAAAGAAGCAATATAGTAAGTAAAGAAGGTGTGATCAAGGAGAAAGAGAGAAAAGGAGACAAACAGAAGACTTATAGCTAGAATGAAAGGAAAGAAGATGATAGGCAGGAAGACCAAGAAGGAGAGATAAACAGTAGCGATACAGGAGACAACCAAGCATGAAAGAAGAGGCTTAGTAGCATGAAAAGAAACATAGGGTCAAACACAACGAATGTTAAACTGAGAATAGCAGCAGGATCAAGCAGTACAGGAAATATGTAAAGAGAACAAAAGAGAGGGGTCAAAGAATACACCCAAATTACGAGCAGAAGCAAAAGTTAGAGAAGAAGGAGGAAAGGAGAGAAAGGGAGGAGGAAGAGAAGGGGGGATTGGAATAGCTGGAACAAAAAGAACCTCAGTCTTCGAAGGAATAAGATGGCAAAAGTGGGAAGACATCCAACTTTGAAATTTGGAGAGAAAACTAGAAACAGTAAAGTGCAAAGTAGCATCAGAAGAAGAGCAGGAAAAGAATATGTGGGTGTCATATGCATAAAGATGAAAAGAAAGATTGAAAGATGAAATAAGAGCAGAAAGCGGGGCAGTATAGAGTGGGAAAAGAAGGAGGCTGCGGACGACCCTTGGGGGATGCCATAAAGGAGAGGATGAGAAGGGGAAGTGTGCCCTGCCACGTCACTAAGTAAGATGCGTCAGAAAGACAAGAGCAGATCCATTTAAGAACAGGGCCAGATAAGCCAAAAGTTGAAAGATAAGAAATAATAAGAGAGTGATCAACATTATCAAATGCTACAGAAAGGTCTAGAAGGATGATTATGGAAGGAAGATGATATTGAATGAGGAGCTGTGAGAAGAGCATTGGAGAAATGCAAGGGAGCAATCTCCGTAAAGTGAGAAGGTTGAAATCCAGATTGAAGAGGAGGAACAAAGAATGAAGGTTGAAATAGGCAGAGACTTTAGCATAAGCAGCCTGCTCAAGAAGTTTAGATAAGAATAGAAGAAGAGAAATTGGTCAGAAATTAGCAGGACTAAAAGCACCCAGGGAAGGCTTCTCCAAGATTCTGAAAATTAGCGCATGTTAAAGAGAGAGGGAAAGAAATAGTTGGAAAATGAAGAATTAATAAGATTGGAAAGATAAGGGATAGATGATAATAGATTAACATCAAATATAATTACAATCAACGCAATATTCCTTCATAATAAACAGTCTCAAATGAATGTTTTGGCTCATTTTGAAAACAACCAGATGGTGTGGCAGTATTCTAGCCCGATGTTGCAGAAACACTTCACCATATGCAAAGTGGGTCTGCTAACTATATATAGCCAAACATTATGTCTCCACTTTCAGAGAAGTTGCATCTCTTTTTCCCATATCTGCAATGTTTTCATTTCAATCTCTTGCAGCCTTGATGCCGATCACAACAGCACCATCTCAAATGCTGGCAGAGCCCCACTTTGAAGTGAACCTCACCTTGACTAGCCTGAAATTCACCTCAGACCTGGAAGATCCCGCATCCACCAAGTTCAACGAGACTCAGGAGTCTCTGACCTCTCTGGTAGGTGGCTCTTTAAGATCCTCTGTTTCATGTAGACTTGTTTAGCAGCTAGAGGTTTATCTTTGACAAATTCCATTTTCCTTCATCTAGCTAAACCAACATCTGAAGAACACTGACCTGGGCCCCGCATCCAGTGGCTGCAAAGTGGTTTCCTTCAGGTAGGTCTCCATCCTCAGTGACCACATCCAAGAGGAGATGCAAATGCAACATACTGTGTTATTGATCAAATATTTCCTTCATCAATGAATGGACTTCCTCTATCTAAGGGTGTATCTGTGAGGCCAGGGATTAGGGTCATACGTGTTAAAATCAAATCCCTGTCTTCCCAGCAAAACACCTGCAGGGCTTGAAAAGTGGACTGATAAGAATTATCCTATTCCCCAAAATTCCTTTAAAATTCTAATAGGGCTACGGCAGAAATAGCCCATGCTATGAAAGGTAAATTAAGTGAAACATGTTTTAAATACACCTACAAACTGATGACTGGTTCCCAGTGAGGGATTCCAATATACCACAAGAACATCTCTTTCCCTACAGACAAAGATAATGTTCCAGTGGGAGGGGTCATGTTCTTATTATCAAATGGAAAGACTTAATGCAATATGCGCTTTAATTGCAGGTCAGCAAACAGTGCTGGTGATACTGCAGTCAGTATGGCGTGCACCTACAAGAACGATTCTTCTGCACCAAAGTTTGACAGGATAGTGATATATCGGGAGCTGAGCAACCAGACACAGGGTGTCACTTCGTTGGGACCATACAGCCTGGACCAGACCAGCCTCTTTGTCGATGGTGAGTCACCTTTTGCGCATGGCGAGGAGTCCAGAGCTGGTTCTCGTCTGATCCATTTTGCTGTCTTCCCATTTCTTCCTCCCTCCAGGTCACTAACTCTGCATGTCTTTCAACTTCCAGGTTACAATGAAGCCAGACCTGTGCCCAGTACTACCAGTGAGTATTGCATTATAATAGCTCCTGAGTGTCTGATACCCTGATCATAGAGATGCAGAAATGCAACTTTTATTGTGAAGTAGTTCCTATTCCTTTAGGCCTGAGACAGCTATTGCAATAATAAAGGAAGCCATCTCCAGCAGTTTGTTGATTGCTGAAAAATGCAGGCACCAGATTATCCCACTGTGTATCAATTCTCAAAATGCTCTCCTTCACATCTAAACCCCCACATTATGTGGTGACTTGCTACAGGTAGCTCTCACACTATCATGTGCATGATGATTTTTCACACCACAGAAGGTCCCCATGCCGAGGCTACTCCAAGTAGCTTAAGACCTTTGCTTGGTCTTAACTGTGTCAAAGCCGCACAAGATTCCTAAGGTCAGAGCAAGAACAAACTTTGTGATCTGCCATGCTGTGTTTAATACATTTTGGTTTTCTTCTGTTTTCTGTCTTGGAAATGGACTCCACAGTAACTAAGTGGAAATCCCATTGAGAAGCTGTCTGAACTAGATTTCTGAGAAGGACCCTTTGGATGATTGATCAAGGTTATGTGTATGGTTCTTTTCATACGACCAATAGAACGTGAGCATTTTGCTCTCGTATTGGTTACATATTCTTTTGTAAATCTCACACTGAGATTTAATAATTAAAATCAACAGATCGTGGGCACATTAAATATTTTACTGCACATGATTGAAACACAATCTTGATATTTTCAGCCAATATTATGGACAGCTTGTCACTGGACCCAAGGAGAACACATCACTATCACAAAGAATGTCTAGTTGAAAGCACTGCCCACCCTGCCAGTCTCTCCACCAGGCTCTGAATCACTGTTGCTCTCCTTACTTCAGGTTTTCAGCTAAATGGGTGCATAATAGGTACAGAGATATGATCTGATATGCTAAGCACTCAGAATGCAGGACCCCTATCAAGCTTTCTTATCAATATCCTATGTGTTTACAACCAATGCCATTTTACTAGAACAACAGAACAGGTCCAACATTGCACAATTTCAAACATTAGGTTTGTTTGTATTCATATTTTTTATTGAATTCATATAGCGCTTTTTGCCAAAAGTGCCAGTAAAACTAAGAAAATAACAATGGTATAATCAATATGTACAATGCAGTCCAGATTAAATCAGAAGAGGGGCGAAAACAACGTTGAGTTATTAGAAAAAAGTGTTAACAGATGAGCTGTAATCTTAGATGAAAAATAAGTTGAAGGAGAGAGAGAAAGTGATAGAAAGGGGAAGGGCGTGCCAATGTTTGGGAGCAAGAAGGGCAAAGGTTCGGAAATGAGAAGATGCACCTGGTGGTTTAGGAACCGAAAGAAGAAACTGATTCTGGGAACGAAGAGGCCGGTAAGGCGAATACAAGGAAACAAGTGAAGAAAGATAAGGAGGGGCGATAACATGGGTACACTTAAAGACAAACAATAGGAAATGATAAAGTACACGTGAGTCAAATGAAAGAAGCAATATAGTAAGTAAAGAAGGTGTGATCAAGGAGAAAGAGAGAAAAGGAGACAAACAGAAGACTTATAGCTAGAATGAAAGGAAAGAAGATGATAGGCAGGAAGACCAAGAAGGAGAGATAAACAGTAGCGATACAGGAGAAAACCAAGCATGAAAGAAGAGGCTTAGTAGCATGAAAAGAAACATAGGGTCAAGCACAACGAATGTTAAACTGAGAATAGCAGCAGGATCAAGCAGTACAGGAAATATGTAAAGAGACCAAAAGAGAGGGGTCAAAGAATACACCCAAATTACGAGCAGAAGCAAAAGTTAGAGAAGAAGGAGGAAAGGAGAGAAAGGGAGGAGGAAGAGAAGGGGGGATTGGAGTAGCTGGAACAAAAAGAACCTCAGTCTTTGAAGGAATAAGATGGAGAAAGTGGGAAGACATCCAATTTTGAACTGTGGAAAGACAGAGATAGTGAAGTGCAAAGTAGCATCGGAAGAAGAGAAGGAAAAGAAGATGTGGGTGTCATATGAATAAAGATGAAAAGAAAGATTGAAAGATGAAATAAGAGCAGAAAGCGGGGCAGTATAGAATGAGAAAAGAAGGGGGCTGAGGACCGACCCTTGGGGGATGTCATAAAGGAGAGGATGAGAAGGGTAAGTGTGCCCTGCCACATCACTGAGTAAGACGCGTCAGAAAGACAAGAGCAGATCCATTTAAGAACAGGGCCAGATAAGCCAAAAGTTGAAAGATAAGAAATAATAAGAGAGTGATCAACATTATCAAATGCTACAGAAAGGTCTAGAAGGATGATTATGGAAGGAAGATGATATTGAATGAGGAGCTGTGAGAAGAGCATTGGGAAATGCAAGAGAGCAGCCTCCGTAGAGTGAGAAGGTTGAAATCCAGATTGAAGAGGAGGAAAATGGGAATGAAGGTTAAGTTAGGCAGAGACTTGAGCATAAGCAGCCTGCTCAAGAAGTTTAGATAAATATGGAAAAGAGAAATCGGTCAGAGATTAGCAGGCCTAGAAGGGACCAGGGAACGCTTCTTCAAGATTGGAAAAATTAGTGAATGCTTAAAGAGGGAGGGAAAGAAAAAGTTGGAAAATGAAGAATTAATAAGATTGGTATGATAAGGGAAAGATGAGAATAGATTAACATCAAATATAATTACAATCAACGCAGTATTCCTTCATAATAAACAGTCTCGAATGAATGTTTTGGCTCATTTTGAAAACAACCAGATGGTGTGGCAGTATACTAGCCCGATGCTGCAGAAACACTTCACCATATGCAAAGTGTGTCTGCTAACTAAATATAACCAAACATTATGTCTCCACTTTCAGAGAAGTTACATCTCTTTTCCCCATATCTACAACTTCATTTCAATCTCTTACAGCCGTGATGCCGATCACAACAGCACCATCTCAAATTTCGGCAGAGCCCCACTTTAAGGTGAACCTCACCTTGACTAGCCTGAAATTCACCTCAGACCTGGCAGACCCCGCCTCAACCAAGTTCAACGAGACTCAGGACTCTCTGACCTCTCTGGTAGGTGGCCCTTTAAGATCCTCTGTTTCAAGTACACATGTTTAGCAGCTAAAGGTTTATCTTTGACAAATTCCCTTTTCCTTCATCTAGCTAAACCCACTTCTGAAGAACACTGACCTGGGCCCCGCATCCAGTGGCTGCAAAGTGGTTTCCTTTAGGTAGGTCTCCAGCCTCAGTTCCCATCACATCCAAGAGGCGATGAAAATGCATCATACTGTGATATTGATCAAATATTTCCTTCATCAATGAATGGCCGGAGTCTTCCTCTATCTAAGGGTGTATCTGTGAGGCCAGTGATTAGGGTCGGACGTGTTAAAATCACATCCCTAACTTTCCAGCAAAACACCTGCAGGGCTTGAAAAGTGGACTGATAAGAATTATCCTATTCCCCGAAATTCCTTTAAAATTCCAATAGGGCTAGGGCAGAAATAGCCCATGCTATGAAAGGTAAATTAAGTGAAACATGTTTTAAATACACCTACAAACTGATGACTGGTTCCCACTGAGGGATTCCAATATACCACAAGAACATCTCTTTCCCTACAGACAAAGATAATGTTCCAGTGGGAGGGGTCATGTTCTTATTATCAAATGGAAAGACTTAATGCAATATGCGCTTTAATTACAGGTCAGCAAACAGTGCTGGAGATACTGCAGTCAGTATGGCGTGCACCTACAAGAACGATTCTTCTGCACCAAAGTTTGACAGGATAGTGATATATCGGGAGCTGAGCAACCAGACACAGGGTGTCACTTCGTTGGGACCATACAGCCTGGACCAGACCAGCCTCTTTGTCGATGGTGAGTCACCTTTTGCGCATGGCGAGGTGTCCAGAGCTGGTTCTCCTCTGATCCATTTTGCTGTCTTCCCATTTCCTCCTCCCTCCAAGTCACTAACTCTGCATGTCTTTCAACTTCCAGGTTACAATGAAGCCAGACCTGTGCCCAGCATTACCAGTGAGTATTGCATTATAATAGCTCCTGAGTGTCTGATACCCTGATCATAGACATGCAGAAATGTAACTTTTATTGTGAAGTAGTTTGTATTCCTTTAGGCCTGAGACAGCTATTTCAATAATAAAGGAAGCTTTCTCCAGCAGTTTGTTAATTGCTGAAAAATGCAGACACCAGATTATCCCACTGTGTATCAATTCTCAAAATGTTCTCCTTCACATCGAAACCCCCACATTATGTGGTGACTTGCTACAGGTAGCTCTCACACTATCATGTGCATGATGATTTTTCACACCACAGAAGGTCCCCATCCCGAGGCTACTCCAAGTAGCTTAAGACCTTTCCTTGGTCTTGACTGTGTCAAAGCCGCACGAGATTCCTAAGGTCAGAGCAAGAACAAACTTTGTGATCTGCCATACTGTGTTTAATACATTTTGGTTTTCTTCTGTTTTCTGTCTTGGAAATGGACTCCACAGTAACTAAGTGGAAATCCCATTGAGAAGCTGTCTAAACTAGATTTCTGAGAAGGACCCTTTGGATGGTTGATCAAAGTTATGTGTATGGTTCTTTTCATACGACCAATAGAACGTGAGCATTTTGCTCTCATATTGGTTACATATTCTTTTGTAAATCTCACACTGAGATTTAATAATTAAAATCAACAGATCGTGGGCCATTAAATATTTTACTGCACATGCTCTGATTGAAACACAATCTTGATATTTTCAGCCAATATTATGGACAGCTTGTCAGTGGGCCCAAGGAGAACACACCAAAATCACACAGAATGTCTAGTTGAAAGCACTGCCCTCCCTGCCAGTCTCTCCACCAGGCTCTGAATCACTGTTGCTCTCCTTACTTCAGGTTTTCAGCTAAATGGGTGCATAATAGGTACAGAGATATGATCTGATATGCTAAGCACTCAGAATGCAAGACCCCTATCAAGCTTTCTTATCAATATCCTATGTGTTTATAACCAATGCCATTTTACTAGTACAACATAATAGGTCCAACATTGCACAGTTTCAAACACTAGGTTTGGTTGTATTCATATTTTTATTGAATTCATATAGCGCTTTTCACCAAATGTGCCAGTAAATCTAAGAAAATAAGAACAGTATAATCAATATGTACAATGCAGTCCCGATAAAATCAGAAGAGGGGGGAAGAACAACGTTGGGTTATTAGAAAGAAGTGTCAACAGATGAGCTGTAATCTTAGATTGAAAAATAAGTTGAGAGAGAGAGAGAGAAAGTAATAGAAAGGGGAAGGGCGTGCCAATGTTTGGGAGCAAGAAGGGCAAAGGTTCGGAAATGAGAAGATGCACCTGGTGGTTTAGGAACAGAAAGAAGAAACTGATTCTGGGAACGAAGAGGCCGGTAAGGAGAATACAAGGAAACAAGTGAAGAAAGATAAGGAGGGGCGATACCATGGGTACACTTAAAGACAAACAATAGGAAATGATAAAGTACACGCGAGTCAAATGAAAGAAGCAATATAGTAAGTAAAGAAGGTGTGATCAAGGAGAAAGAGAGAAAAGGAGACAAACAGAAGACTTATAGCTAGAATGAAAGGAAAGAAGATGATAGGCAGGAAGAGCAAGAAGGAGAGATAAACAGTAGCGATACAGGAGAAAACCAAGCATGAAAGAAGAGGCTTAGTAGCATGAAAAGAAACATAGGGTCGGGCACAACGAATGTTAAACTGAGAATAGCAGCAGGATCAAGCAGTACAGGAAATATGTAAAGAGACCAAAAGAGAGGGGTCAAAGAATACACCCAAATTACGAGCAGAAGCAAAAGTTAGAGAAGAAGGAGGAAAGGAGAGAAAGGGAGGAGGAAGAGAAGGGGGGATTGGAGTAGCTGGAACAAAAAGAACCTCAGTCTTTGAAGGAATAAGATGGAGAAAGTGTGAAGACATCCAATTTTGAACTGTGGAAAGACAGAGATAGTGAAGTGCGAAGTAGCATCGGAAGAAGAGAAGGAAAAGAAGATGTGGGTGTCAAATGAATAAAGATGAAAAGAAAGATTGAAAGATGAAATAAGAGCAGAAAGCGGGGCAGTATAGAATGAGAAAAGAAGGGGGCTGAGGACCGACCCTTGGGGGATGCCATAAAGGAGAGGATGAGAAGGGGAAGTGTGCCCTGCCGTGTCACTGAGTAAGACGCGTCAGAAAGACAAGAGCAGATCCATTTAAAAACAGG
The DNA here is from genome assembly GCF_040938575.1 of Ambystoma mexicanum. Classification (NCBI taxonomy): domain Eukaryota; kingdom Metazoa; phylum Chordata; class Amphibia; order Caudata; family Ambystomatidae; genus Ambystoma; species Ambystoma mexicanum. The sequence goes on from NC_090921.1 coordinate 588,101,866, forward strand.
GCCAGATAAGCCAAAAGTTGAAAGATAAGAAATAATAAGAGAGTGATCAACATTATCAAATGCTACAGAAAGGTCTAGAAGGATGATTATGGAAGGAAGATGATATTGAATGACGAGCTGTGAGAAGAGCATTGGGAAATGCAAGAGAGCAGCCTCCGTAGAGTGAGAAGGTTGAAATCCAGATTGAAGAGGAGGAAAATGGGAATGAAGGTTAAGTTAGGCAGAGACTTGAGCATAAGCAGCCTGCTCAAGAAGTTTAGATAAATATGGAAAAGAGAAATCGGTCAGAGATTAGCAGGCCTAGAAGGGACCAGGGAACGCTTCTTCAAGATTGGAAAAATGAGTGAATGCTTAAAGAGGGAGGGAAAGAAAAAGTTGGAAAATGAAGAATTAATAAGATTGGTAAGATAAGGGAAAGATGAGAATAGATTAACATCAAATATAATTACAATCAACGCAGTATTCCTTCATAATAAACAGTCTCAAATGAATGTTTTGGCTCATTTTGAACACAACCAGATGGTGTGGCAGTATACTAGCCCGATGCTGCAGAAACACTTCACCATATGCAAAGTGTGTCTGCTAACTGTATATAGCCAAACATTATATCTCCGCTTTCAGAGAAGTTACATCTCTTTTTCCCATATCTACAACTTCATTTCAATCTCTTACAGCCTTGATGCCGATCACAACAGCACCATCTCAAATTTCGGCAGAGCCCCACTTTGAGGTGAACCTCACCATGACTAGCCTGAAATTCACCTCAGACCTGGCAGACCCCGCCTCAACCAAGTTCAACGAGACTCAGGACTCTCTGACCTCTCTGGTAGGTGGCCCTTTAAGATCCTCTGTTTCAAGTACAAATGTTTAGCAGCTAGAGGTTTATCTTTGACAAATTCCCTTTTCCTTCATCTAGCTAAACCCACTTCTGAAGAACACTGACCTGGGCCCCGCATCCAGTGGCTGCAAAGTGGTTTCCTTCAGGTAGGTCTCCAGCCTCAGTTTCCATCACATCCAAGAGGAGATGAAAATGCATCATACTGTGATATTGATCATATATTTCCTTCATCAATGAATGGCCGGAGTCTTCCTCTATCTAAGGGTGTATCTGTGAGGCCAGTGATTAGGGTCGGACGTGTTAATATCACATCCCTAACTTTCCAGCAAAACACCTGCAGGGCTTGAAAAGTGGACTGATAAGAATTATCCCATTCCCCGAAATTCCTTTAAAATTCCAATAGGGCTAGGGCAGAAATAGCCCATGCTATGAAAGGTAAATTAAGTGAAACATGTTTTAAATACACCTACAAACTGATGACTGGTTCCCACTGAGGGATTCCAATATACCACAAGAACATCTCTTTCCCTACAGACAAAGATAATGTTCCAGTGGGAGGGGTCATGTTCTTATTATCAAATGGAAAGACTTAATGCAATATGCGCTTTAATTACAGGTCAGCAAACAGTGCTGGTGATACTGCAGTCAGTATGGCGTGCACCTACAAGAACGACTCTTCTGCACCAAAGTTTGACAGGATAGTGATATATCGGGAGCTGAGCAACCAGACACAGGGTGTCACTTCGTTGGGACCATACAGCCTGGACCAGACCACCCTCTTTGTCGATGGTGAGTCACCTTTTGCGCATGGCGAGGAGTCCAGAGCTGGTTCTCCTCTGATCCATTTTGCTGTCTTCCCATTTCCTCCTCCCTCCAAGTCACTAACTCTGCATGTCTTTCAACTTCCAGGTTACAATGAAGCCAGACCTGTGCCCAGCATTACCAGTGAGTATTGCATTATAATAGCTCCTGAGTGTCTGATACCCTGATCATAGAGATGCAGAAATGTAACTTTTATTGTGAAGTAGTTCGTATTCCTTTAGGCCTGAGACAGCTATTTCAATAATAAAGGAAGCTTTCTCCAGCAGTTTGTTAATTGCTGAAAAATGCAGACACCAGATTATCCCACTGTGTATCAATTCTCAAAATGTTCTCCTTCACATCGAAACCCCCACATTATGTGGTGACTTGCTACAGGTAGCTCTCACACTATCATGTGCATGATGATTTTTCACACCACAGAAGGTCCCCATCCCGAGGCTACTCCAAGTAGCTTAAGACCTTTCCTTGGTCTTGACTGTGTCAAAGCCGCACGAGATTCCTAAGGTCAGAGCAAGAACAAACTTTGTGATCTGCCATGCTGTGTTTAATACATTTTGGTTTTCTTCTGTTTTCTGTCTTGGAAATGGACTCCACAGTAACTAAGTGGAAATCCCATTGAGAAGCTGTCTGAACTAGATTTCTGAGAAGGACCCTTTAGATGGTTGATCAAGGTTATGTGTATGGTTCTTTTCATGCGACCAATAGAACGTGAGCATTATGCTCTCGTATTGGTTACATATTCTTTTGTAAATCTCACACTGAGATTTAATAATTAAAATCAACAGATCGTGGGCACATTAAATATTTTACTGCACATGCTCTGATTGAAACACAATCTTGATATTTTCAGCCAATATTATGGACAGCTTGTCAGTGGGCCCAAGGAGAACACATCACTATCACAAAGAATGTCTAGTTGAAAGCACTGCCCTCCCTGCCAGTCTCTCCACCAGGCTCTGAATCACTGTTGCTCTCCTTACTTCAGTTTTCAGCTAAATGGGTGCATAATAGGTACATAGATATGATCTGATATGCTAAGCACTCAGAATGCAGGACCCCTATCAAGCTTTCTTATCAATATCCTATGTGTTTATAACCAATGCCATTTTACCAGAACAACAGAACTGGTCCAACATTGCACAGTTTCAAACATTAGGTTTCTTTGTATTCATATTTTCTATTGAATTCATATGCCACTTTTTGCCAAAAGTGCCAGTAAAACTAAGAAAATAACAACGGTATAATCAATATGTACAATGCAGTCCAGATTAAATCAGAAGAGGGGGGAAGAACAACGTTGAGTTATTAGAAAGAAGTGTTAACAGATGAGCTGTAATCTTAGATGAAAAATAAGTTGAAGGAGAGAGAGAAAGTGATAGAAAGGGGAAGGGCGTGCCAATGTTTGGGAGCAAGAAGGGCAAAGGTTCGGAAATGAGAAGATGCACCTGGTGGTTTAGGAACAGAAAGTAGAAACTGATTCTGGGAACGAAGAGGCCGGTAAGGCGAATACAAGGAAACAAGTGAAGAAAGATAAGGAGGGGCGATACCATGGGTACACTTAAAGACAAACAATAGGAAATGATAAAGTACACGCGAGTCAAATGAAAGAAGCAATATAGTAAGTAAAGAAGGTGTGATCAAGGAGAAAGAGAGAAAAGGAGACAAACAGAAGACTTATAGCTAGAATGAAAGGAAAGAAGATGATAGGCAGGAAGACCAAGAAGGAGAGATAAACAGTAGCGATACAGGAGACAACCAAGCATGAAAGAAGAGGCTTAGTAGCATGAAAAGAAACATAGGGTCAAGCACAACGAATGTTAAACAGAGAATAGCAGCAGGATCAAGCAGTACAGGAAATATGTAAAGAGAACAAAAGAGAGGGGTCAAAGAATACACCCAAATTACGAGCAGAAGCAAAAGTTAGAGAAGAAGGAGGAAAGGAGAGAAAGGGAGGAGGAAGAGAAGGGGGGATTGGAGTAGCTGGAACAAAAAGAACCTCAGTCTTTGAAGGAATAAGATGGAGAAAGTGGGAAGCCATCCAATTTTGAACTGTGGAAAGACAGAGATAGTGAAGTGCGAAGTAGCATCGGAAGAAGAGAAGGAAAAGAAGATGTGGGTGTCAAATGAATAAAGATGAAAAGAAAGATTGAAAGATGAAATAAGAGCAGAAAGCGGGGCAGTATAGAATGAGAAAAGAAGGGGGCTGAGGACCGACCCTTGGGGGATGTCATAAAGGAGAGGATGAGAAGGGGAAGTGTGCCCTGCCACGTCACTGAGTAAGACGCGTCAGTAAGACAAGAGCAGATCCATTTAAGAACAGGGCCAGATAAGCCAAAAGTTGAAAGATAAGAAATAATAAGAGAGTGATCAACATTATCAAATGCTACAGAAAGGTCTAGAAGGATGATTATGGAAGGAAGATGATATTGAATGAGGAGCTGTGAGAAGAGCATTGGGAAATGCAAGAGAGCAGCCTCCGTAGAGTGAGAAGGTTGAAATCCAGATTGAAGAGGAGGAAAATGGGAATGAAGGTTAAGTTAGGCAGAGACTTGAGCATAAGCAGCATGCTCAAGAAGTTTAGATAAATATGGAAAAGAGAAATCGGTCAGAGATTAGCAGGCCTAGAAGGGACCAGGGAACGCTTCTTCAAGATTGGAAAAATGAGTGAATGCTTAAAGAGGGAGGGAAAGAAAAAGTTGGAAAATGAAGAATTAATAAGATTGGTAAGATAAGGGAAAGATGAGAATAGATTAACACCAAATATAATTACAATCAACGCAGTATTCCTTCATAATAAACAGTCTCAAATGAATGTTTTGGCTCATCTTGAAAACAACCAGATGGTGTGGCAGTATACTAGCCCGATGTTGCAGAAACACTTCACCATATGCAAAGTGGGTCTGCTAACTATATATAGCCAAACATTATATCTCCGCTTTCAGAGAAGTTACATCTCTTTTTCCCATATCTACAACTTCATTTCAATCTCTTACAGCCTTGATGCCGATCACAACAGCACCATCTCAAATTTCGGCAGAGCCCCACTTTGAGGTGAACCTCACCTTGACTAGCCTGAAATTCACCTCAGACCTGGCAGACCCCGCCTCAACCAAGTTCAACGAGACTCAGGACTCTCTGACCTCTCTGGTAGGTGGCCCTTTAAGATCCTCTGTTTCAAGTACAAATGTTTAGCAGCTAGAGGTTTATCTTTGACAAATTCCCTTTTCCTTCATCTAGCTAAACCCACTTCTGAAGAACACTGACCTGGGCCCCGCATCCAGTGGCTGCAAAGTGGTTTCCTTCAGGTAGGTCTCCAGCCTCAGTTCCCATCACATCCAAGAGGAGATGAAAATGCATCATACTGTGATATTGATCAAATATTTCCTTCATCAATGAATGGCCGGAGTCTTCCTCTATCTAAGGGTGTATCTGTGAGGCCAGTGATTAGGGTCGGACGTGTTAAAATCACATCCCTATCTTCCCAGCAAAACACCCGCAGGGCTTGAAAAGTGGACTGATAAGAATTATCCCATTCCCCGAAATTCCTTTAAAATTCTAATAGGGCTAGGGCAGAAATAGCCCATGCTATGAAAGGTAAATTAAGTGAAACATGTTTTAAATACACCTACAAACTGATGACTGGTTCCCACTGAGGGATTCCAATATACCACAAGAACATCTCTTTCCCTACAGACAAAGATAATGTTCCAGTGGGAGGGGTCATGTTCTTATTATCAAATGGAAAGACTTAATGCAATATGCGCTTTAATTGCAGGTCAGCAAACAGTGCTGGTGATACTGCAGTCAGTATGGCGTGCACCTACAAGAACGATTCTTCTGCACCAAGGTTTGAGAGGATAGTGATATATCGGGAGTTGAGCAACCAGACACAGGGTGTCACTTCGTTGGGACCATACAGCCTGGACCAGACCAGCCTCTTTGTCGATGGTGAGTCACCTTTTGCGCATGGCGAGGAGTCCAGAGCTGGTTCTCCTCTGATCCATTTTTCTGTCTTCCTATTTCTTCCTCCCTCCAAGTCACTAACTCTGCATGTCTTTCATCTTCCAGGTTACAATGAAGCCAGACCTGTGCCCAGCATTACCAGTGAGTATTGCATTATAATAGCTCCTGAGTGTCTGATACCCTGATCATAGAGATGCAGAAATGTAACTTTTATTGTGAAGTAGTTCCTATTCCTTTAGGCCTGAGACAGCTATTTCAATAATAAAGGAAGCTATCTCCAGCAGTTTGTTGATGGCTGAAAAATGCAGGCACCAGATTATCCCACTGTGTATCAATTCTCAAAATGTTCTCCTTCACATCTAAACCCCCACATTATGTGGTGACTTGCTACAGGTAGTTCTCACACTATCATGTGCATGATGATTTTGCACACCACAGAAGGTCCCCATGCCGAGGCTACTCCAAGTAGCTTAAGACCTTTGCTTGGTCTTAACTGTGTCAAAGCCGCACAAGATTCCTAAGGTCAGAGCAAGAACAAACTTTGTGATCTGCCATGCTGTGTTTAATACATTTTGGTTTTCTTCTGTTTTCTGTCTTGGAAATGGACTCCACAGTAACTAAGTGGAAATCCCATTGAGAAGCTGTCTGAACTAGATTTCTGAGAAGGACCCTTTGGATGGTTGATCAAGGTTATGTGTATGGTTCTTTTCATACGACCAATAGAACGTGGGCATTTTGCTCTCGTATTGGTTACATATTCTTTTGTAAATCGCACACTGAGATTTAATAATTATAATCAACAGATCGTGGGCACATTAAATATTTTACTGCACATGCTCTGATTGAAACACAATCTTGATATTTTCAGCCAATATTATGGACAGCTTGTCAGTGGGCCCAAGGAGAACACATCACTATCACAAAGAATGTCTAGTTGAAAGCACTGCCCTCCCTGCCAGTCTCTCCACCAGGCTCTGAATCACTGTTGCTCTCCTTACTTCAGGTTTTCAGCTAAATGGGTGCATAATAGGTACATAGATATGATCTGATATGCTAAGCACTCAGAATGCAGGACCCCTATCAAGCTTTCTTATCAATATCCTATGTGTTTATAACCAATGCCATTTTACCAGAACAACAGAACTGGTCCAACATTGCACAGTTTCAAACATTAGGTTTGTTTGTATTCATATTTTCTATTGAATTCATATAGCGCTTTTTGCCAAAAGTGCTAGTAAAACTAAGAAAATAACAACGGTATAATCAATATGTACAATGCAGCCCAGATAAAATCAGAAGAGGGGAGAAGAACAACGTTGAGTTATTAGAAAGAAGTGTTAACAGATGAGCTGTAATCTTAGATGAAAAATAAGTTGAAAGAGAGAGAAAGTGATAGAAAGGGGAAGGGCGTGCCAATGTTTGGGAGCAAGAAGGGCAAAGGTTCGGAAATGAGAAGATGCACCTGGTGGTTTAGGAACAGAAAGTAGAAACTGATTCTGGGAACGAAGAGGCCGGTAAGGCGAATAGAAGGAAACAAGTGAAGAAAGATAAGGAGGGGCGACACCATGGGTACACTTAAAGACAAACAATAGGAAATGATAAAGTACACGCGAGTCAAATGAAAGAAGCAATATAGTAAGTAAAGAAGGTGTGATCAAGGAGAAAGAGAGAAAAGGAGACAAACAGAAGACTTATAGCTAGAATGAAAGGAAAGAAGATGATAGGCAGGAAGACCAAGAAGGAGAGCTAATCAGTAGCGATACAGGAGAAAACCAAGCATGAAAGAAGAGGCTTAGTAGCATGAAAAGAAACATAGGGTCAAGCACAACGAATGTTAAACTGAGAATAGCAGCAGGATCAAGCAGTACAGGAAATATGTAAAGAGAACAAAAGAGAGGGGTCAAAGAATACACCCAAATTACGAGCAGAAGCAAATGTTAGAGAAGAAGGAGGAAAGGAGAGAAAGGGAGGAGGAAGAGAAGGGGGATTGGAGTAGCTGGAACAAAAAGAACCTCAGTCTTTGAAGGAATAAGATGGAGAAAGTGGGAAGACATCCAATTTTGAACTGTGGAAAGACAGAGATAGTGAAGTGCGAAGTAGCATCGGAAGAAGAGAAGGAAAAGAAGATGTGGGTGTCATATGAATAAAGATGAAAAGAAAGATGGAAAGATGAAATAAGAGCAGAAAGCGGGGCAGTATAGAATGAGAAAAGAAGGGGGCTGAGGACCAACCCTTGGGGGATGCCATAAAGGAGAGGATGAGAAGGGGAAGTGTGCCCTGCCACGTCACTGAGTAAGACGCGTCAGAAAGACAAGAGCAGATCCATTTAAGAACAGGGCCAGATAAGGCAAAAGTTGAAAGATAAGAAATAATAAGAGAGTGATCAACATTATCAAATGCTACAGAAAGGTCTAGAAGGATGATTATGGAAGGAAGATGATATTGAATGACGAGCTGTGAGAAGAGCATTGGGAAATGCAAGAGAGCAGCCTCCGTAGAGTGAGAAGGTTGAAATCCAGATTGAAGAGGAGGAAAATGGGAATGAAGGTTAATTTAGGCAGAGACTTGAGCATAAGCAGCCTGCTCAAGAAGTTTAGATAAATATGGAAAAGAGAAATCGGTCAGAGATTAGCAGGCCTAGAAGGGACCAGGGAACGCTTCTTCAAGATTGGAAACATTAGTGAATGCTTAAAGAGGGAGGGAAAGAAAAGGTTGGAAAATGAAGAATTATTAAGATTGGTAAGATAAGGGAAAGATGAGAATAGATTAACATCAAATATAATTACAATCAACGCAGTATTCCTTCATAATAAACAGTCTCAAATGAATGTGTTGGCTCATTTTGAAAACAACCAGATGGTGTGGCAGTATACTAGCCCGATGTTGCAGAAACACTTCACCATATGCAAAGTGTGTCTGCTAACTATATATAGCCAAACATTATATCTCCGCTTTCAGAGAAGTTACATCTCTTTTTCCCATATCTACAACTTCATTTCAATCTCTTACAGCCTTGATGCCGATCACAACAGCTCCATCTCAAATTTCGGCAGAGCCCAACTTTGAGGTGAACCTCACCTTGACTAGCCTGAAATTCACCTCAGACCTGGCAGACCCTGCCTCAACCAAGTTCAACGAGACTCAGGACTCTCTGACCTCTCTGGTAGGTGGCCCTTTAAGATCCTCTGTTTCAAGTACAAATGTTTAGCAGCTAGAGGTTTATCTTTGACAAATTCCCTTTTCCTTCATCTAGCTAAACCCACTTCTGAAGAACACTGACCTGGGCCCCGCATCCAGTGGCTGCAAAGTGGTTTCCTTCAGGTAGGTCTCCAGCCTCAGTTCCCATCACATCCAAGAGGAGATGAAAATGCATCATACTGTGATATTGATCAAATATTTCCTTCATCAATGAATGGCCGGGGTCTTCCTCTATCTAAGGGTGTATCTGTGAGGCCAGTGATTAGGGTCGGACGTGTTAAAATCACATCCCTATCTTCCCAGCAAAACACCTGCAGGGCTTGAAAAGTGGACTGATAAGAATTATCCCATTCCCCAAAATTCCTTTAAAATTCTAATAGGGCTAGGGCAGAAATAGCCCATGCTATGAAAGGTAAATTAAGTGAAACATGTTTTAAATACACCTACAAACTGATGACTGGTTCCCACTGAGGGATTCCAATATACCACAAGAACATCTCTTTCCCTACAGACAAAGATAATGTTCCAGTGGGAGGGGTCATGTTCTTATTATCAAATGGAAAGACTTAATGCAATATGCGCTTTAATTGCAGGTCAGCAAACAGTGCTGGTGATACTGCAGTCAGTATGGCGTGCACCTACAAGAACGATTCTTCTGCACCAAAGTTTGACAGGATAGTGATATATCGGGAGCTGAGCAACCAGACACAGGGTGTCACTTCGTTGGGACCCTACAGCCTGGACCAGACCAGCCTCTTTGTCGATGGTGAGTCACCTTTTGCGCATTGCGAGGAGTCCAGAGCTGGTTCTCCTCTGATCCATTTTGCTGTCTTCCCATTTCTTCCTCCCTCCAAGTCACTAACTCTGCATGTCTTTCAACTTCCAGGTTACAATGAAGCCAGACCTGTGCCCAGCATTACCAGTGAGTATTGTATTATAATAGCTCCTGAGTGTCTGATACCCTGATCATAGAGATGCAGAAATGTAACTTTTATTGTGACGTAATTCCTATTCCTTTAGGCCTGAGACAGCTATTTCAATAATAAAGGAAGCTATCTCCAGCAGTTGGTTGATGGCTGAAAAATGCAGGCACCAGATTATCCCACTGTGTATCAATTCTCAAAATGCTCTTCTTCACATCTAAACCCCCACATTATGTGGTGACTTGCTACAGGTAGCTCTCACACTATCATGTGCATGATGATTTTTCACACCACAGAAGGTCCCCATGCCGAGGCTACCCCAAGTAGCTTAAGACCTTTCCTTGGTCTTGACTGTGTCAAAGCCGCACAAGATTCCTAAGGTCAGAGCAAGAACAAACTTTGCGATCTGCCATGCTGTGTTTAATACATTTTGGTTTTCTTCTGTTTTCTGTCTTGGAAATGGACTCCACAGTAACTAAGTGGAAATCCCATTGAGAAGCTGTCTGAACTAGATTTCTGAGAAGGACGCTTTGGATGGTTGATCAAGGTTATGTGTATGGTTCTTTTCATACGACCAATAGAACGTGAGCATTTTGCTCTCGTATTGGTTACATATTCTTTTGTAAATCTCACACTGAGATTTAATAATTAAAATCAACAGATCGTGGGCACATTAAATATTTTACTGCACATGCTCTGATTGAAACACAATCTTGATATTTTCAGCCAATATTATGGACAGCTTGTCAGTGGGCCCAAGGAGAACACACCAAAATCACACAGAATGTCTAGTTGAAAGCACTGCCCTCCCTGCCAGTCTCTCCACCAGGCTCTGAATCACTGTTGCTCTCCTTACTTCAGGTTTTCAGCTACATAGGTGCATAATAGGTACAGAGATATGATCTGATATGCTTAGCACTCAGAATGCAGGGCCCCTATCAAGCTTTCTTGTCAATATCCTCTGTGTTTATAACCAATGCCATTTTACTAGAACAACAGAACAGGTCCAACATTGCACAGTTTCAAACACTAGGTTTGGTTGTATTCATATTTTTATTGAATTCATATAGCGCTTTTCACCAAATGTGCCAGTAAAACTAAGAAAATAAGAACAGTATAATCAATATGTACAATGCAGTCCCGATAAAATCAGAAGAGGGGGGAAGAACAACGTTGGGTTATTAGAAAGAAGTGTCAACAGATGAGTTGTAATCTTAGATTGAAAAATAAGTTGAAAGAGAGAGAGAAAGTGATAGAAAGGGGAAGGGCGTGCCAATGTTTGGGAGCAAGAAGGGCAAAGGTTCGGAAATGAGAAGATGCACCTGGTGGTTTAGGAACAGAAAGTAGAAACTGATTCTGGGAACGAAGAGGCCGGTAAGGCGAATACAAGGAAACAAGTGAAGAAAGATAAGGAGGGGCGATACCATGGGTACACTTAAAGACAAACAATAGGAAATGATAAAGTACACGCGAGCCAAATGAAAGAAGCAATATAGTAAGTAAAGAAGGTGTGATCAAGGAGAAAGAGAGAAAAGGAGACAAACAGAAGACTTATAGCTAGAATGAAAGGAAAGAAGATGATAGGCAGGAAGACCAAGAAGGAGAGATAAACAGTAGCGATACAGGAGAAAACCAAGCATGAAAGAAGAGGCTTAGTAGCATGAAAAGAAACATAGGGTCAAGCACAACGAATGTTAAACTGAGAATAGCAGCAGGATCAAGCAGTACAGGAAATATGTAAAGCGAACAAAAGAGAGGGGTCAAAGAATACACCCAAATTACGAGCAGAAGCAAAAGTTAGAGAAGAAGGAGGAAAGGAGAGAAAGGGAGGAGGAAGAGAAGGGGGGATTGGAGTAGCTGGAACAAAAAGAACCTCAGTCGTTGAAGGAATAAGATGGAGAAAGTGGGAAGACATCCAATTTTGAACTGTGGAAAGACAGAGATAGTGAAGTGCAAAGTAGCATCGGAAGAAGAGAAGGAAAAGAAGATGTGGGTGTCATATGAATAAAGATGAAAAGAAAGATTGAAAGATGAAATAAGAGCAGAAAGCGGGGCAGTATAGAATGAGAAAAGAAGGGGGCTGAGGACCGACCCTTGGGGGATGCCATAAAGGAGAGGATGAGAAGGGGAAGTGTGCCCTGCCACGTCACTAGGTAAGACCCGTCAGAAAGACAAGAGCAGATCCATTTAAGAACAGGGCCAGATAAGCCAAAAGTTGAAAGATAAGAAATAATAAGAGAGTGATCAACATTATCAAATGCTACAGAAAGGTCTAGAAGGATGATTATGGAAGGAATATGATATTGAATGAGGAGCTGTGAGAAGAGCATTGGGAAATGCAAGAGAGCAGCCTCCGTAGAGTGAGAAGGTTGAAATCTAGATTGAAGAGGAGGAAAATGGGAATGAAGGTTAAGTTAGGCAGAGACTTGAGCATATGCAGCCTGCTCAAGAAGTTTAGATAAATATGGAAAAGAGAAATCGGTCAGAGATTAGCAGGCCTAGAAGGGACCAGGGAACGCTTCTTCAGGATTGGAAACATTAGTGAATGCTTAAAGAGGGAGGGAAAGAAAAAGTTGGAAAATGAAGAATTAATAAGATTGGTAAGATAAGCGAAAGATGATAATAGATTAACATCAAATATAATTACAATCAACACAGTATTCCTTCATAATAAACAGTCTCAAATGAATGTTTGGCTCATTTTCAAAACAACCAGATGGTGTGGCAGTATACTAGCCCGATGTTGCAGAAACACTTCACCATATGCAAAGTGGGTCTGCTAACTATATATAGCCAAACATTATGTCTCCACTTTCAGAGAAGTTACATCTCTTTTTCCCATGTCTACAACTTCGTTTCAATCTCTTACAGCCGTGATGCCGATCACAACAGCACCATCTCAAATTTCGGAAGAGCCCCACTTTGAGGTGAACCTCACCTTGACTAGCCTGAAATTCACCTCAGACCTGGCAGACCCCGCCTCAACCAAGTTCAACGAGACTCAGGACTCTCTGACCTCTCTGGTAGGTGGCCCTTTAAGATCCTCTGTTTCAAGTAAACATGTTTAGCAGCTAAAGGTTTATCTTTGACATATTCCCTTTTCCTTCATCTAGCTAAACCCACTTCTGAAGAACACTGACCTGGGCCCCGCATCCAGTGGCTGCAAAGTGGTTTCCTTCAGGTAGGTCTCCAGCCTCAGTTCCCATCACATCCAAGAGGAGATGAAAATGCATCATACTGTGATATTGATCAAATATTTCCTTCATCAATGAATGGCCGGGGTCTTCCTCTATCTAAGGGTGTATCTGTGAGGCCAGTGATTAGGGTCGGACGTGTTAAAATCACATCCCTATCTTCCCAGCAAAACACCCGCAGGGCTTGAAAAGTGGACTGATAAGAATTATCCCATTCCCATAATATTCCTTTAAAATTCTAATAGGGCTAGGGCAGAAATAGCCCATGCTATGAAAGGATAAATTAAGTGAAACATGTTTTAAATACACCTACAAACTGATGACTGGTTCCCACTGAGGGATTCCAATATACCACAAGAACATCTCTTTCCCTACAGACAAAGATAATGTTCCAGTGGGAGGGGTCATGTTCTTATTATGAAATGGAAAGACTTAATGCAATATGCGCTTCAATTGCAGGTCAGCAAACAGTGCTGGTGATACTGCAGTCAGTATGGCGTGCACCTACAAGAACGATTCTTCTGCACCAAAGTTTGACAGGATAGTGATATATCGGGAGCTGAGCAACAAGACAGAGGGTGTCACTTCATTGGGACCATACAGCCTGGACCAGACCAGCCTCTTTGTCGATGGTGAGTCAGCTTTTGCGCATGGCGAGGAGTCCAGAGCTGGTTCTCCTCTGATCCATTTTGCTGTCTTCCCATTTCTTCCTCCCTCCAAGTCACTAACTCTGCATGTCTTTCAACTTCCAGGTTACAATGAAGCCAGACCTTTGCCCAGCACCACCAGTGAGTATTGCATTATGACAGCTCCTGAGTGTCTGATACCCTGATCATAGAGATGCAGAAATGTAACTTTTATTGTGAAGTAGTTCCTATTCCTTTAGGCCTGAGACAGCTATTTCAATAATAAAGGAAGCTTTCTCCAGCAGTTTGTTGATTGCTGAAAAATGCAGGCACCAGATTATCCCACTGTGTATCAATTCTCAAAATGTTCTCCTTCACATCTAAACCCCCACATTATGTGGTGACTTGCTACAGGTAGCTCTCACGCTATCATGTGCATGATGATTTTTCACACCACAGAAGGTCCCCATGCCGAGGCTACTCCAAGTAGCTTAAGACCTTTGCTTGGTCTTAACTGTGTCAAAGCCGCACAAGATTCCTAAGGTCAGAGCAAGAACAAACTTTGTGATCTGCCATGCTGTGTTTAATACATTTTGGTTTTCTTCTGTTTTCTGTCTTGGAAATGGACTCCACATTAACTAAGTGGAAATCCCATTGAGAAGCTGTCTGAACTAGATTTCTGAGAAGGACCCTTTGGATGGTTGATCAAGGTTATGTGTATGGTTCTTTTCATACGACCAATAGAACATGAGCATTTTGCTCTCGTATTGGTTACATATTCTTTTGTAAATCTCACACTGAGATTTAATAATTAAAATCAACAGATCGTGGGCACATTAAATATTTTACTGCACATGCTCTGATTGAAACACAATCTTGATATTTTCAGCCAATATTATGGACAGCTTGTCAGTGGGCCCAAGGAGAACACACCAAAATCACACAGAATGTCTAGTTGAAAACACTGCCCTCCCTGCCAGTCTCTCCACCAGGCTCTGAATCACTGTTGCTCTCCTTACTTCAGGTTTTCAGCTAAATGGGTGCATAATAGGTACAGAGATATGATCTGATATGCTAAGCATTCAGAATGCAGGACCCCTATCAAGCTTTCTTATCAATATCCTATGTGTTTATAACCAATGCCATTTTACCAGAACAACAGAACTGGTCCAACATTGCACAGTTTCAAACATTAGGTTTGTTTGTATTCATATTTTTTATTGAATTCATATAGCGCTTTTTGCCAAAAGTGCCAGTAAAACTAAGAAAATAACAACGGTATAATCAATATGTACAATGCAGTCCAGATAAAATCAGAAGAGGGGGGAAGAACAACGTTGAGTTATTAGAAAGAAGTGTCAACAGATGAGCTGTAATCTTAGATGAAAAATAAGTTGAAGGAGAGAGAGAAAGTGATAGAAAGGGGAAGGGCGTGCCAATGTTTGGGAGCAAGAAGGGCAAAGGTTCGGAAATGAGAAGATGCACCTGGTGGTTTAGGAACAGAAAGTAGAAACTGATTCTGGGAACGAAGAGGCCGGTAAGGCGAATACAAGGAAACAAGTGAAGAAAGATAAGGAGGGGCGACACCATGGGTACACTTAAAGACAAACAATAGGAAATGATAAAGTACACGTGAGTCAAATGAAAGAAGCAATATAGTAAGTAAAGAAGGTGTGATCAAGGAGAAAGAGAGAAAAGGAGACAAACAGAATAATTATAGCTAGAATGAAAGGAAAGAAGATGATAGGCAGGAAGACCAAGAAGGAGAGATAAACAGTAGCGATACAGGAGAAAACCAAGCATGAAAGAAGAGGCTTAGTAGCATGAAAAGAAACATAGGGTCAAGCACAACGAATGTTAAACAGAGAATAGCAGCAGGATCAAGCAGTACAGGAAATATGTAAAGAGAACAAAAGAGAGGGGTCAAAGAATACACCCAAATTACGAGCAGAAGCAAAAGTTAGAGAAGAAGGAGGAAAGGAGAGAAAGGGAGGAGGAAGAGAAGGGGGATTGGAGTAGCTGGAACAAAAAGAACCTCAGTCTTTGAAGGAATAAGATGGAGAAAGTGGGAAGCCATCCAATTTTGAACTGTGGAAAGACAGAGATAGTGAAGTGCGAAGTAGCATCGGAAGAAGAGAAGGAAAAGAAGATGTGGGTGTCAAATGAATAAAGATGAAAAGAAAGATTGAAAGATGAAATAAGAGCAGAAAGCGGGGCAGTATAGAATGAGAAAAGAAGGGGGCTGAGGACCGACCCTTGGGGGATGTCATAAAGGAGAGGATGAGAAGGGGAAGTGTGCCCTGCCACGTCACTGAGTAAGACGCGTCAGAAAGACAAGAGCAGATCCATTTAAGAACAGGGCCAGATAAGCCAAAAGTTGAAAGATAAGAAATAATAAGAGAGTGATCAACATTATCAAATGCTACAGAAAGGTCTAGAAGGATGATTATGGAAGGAAGATGATATTGAATGAGGAGCTGTGAGAAGAGCATTGGGAAATGCAAGAGAGCAGCCTCCGTAGAGTGAGAAGGTTGAAATCCAGATTGAAGAGGAGGAAAATGGGAATGAAGGTTAAGTTAGGCAGAGACTTGAGCATAAGCAGCCTGCTCAAGAAGTTTAGATAAATATGGAAAAGAGAAATCGGTCAGAGATTAGCAGGCCTAGAAGGGACCAGGGAACGCTTCTTCAAGATTGGAAAAATTAGTGAATGCTTAAAGAGGGAGGGAAAGAAAAAGTTGGAAAATGAAGAATTAATAAGATTGGTATGATAAGGGAAAGATGAGAATAGATTAACATCAAATATAATTACAATCAACGCAGTATTCCTTCATAATAAACAGTCTCGAATGAATGTTTTGGCTCATTTTGAAAACAACCAGATGGTGTGGCAGTATACTAGCCCGATGCTGCAGAAACACTTCACCATATGCAAAGTGTGTCTGCTAACTAAATATAACCAAACATTATGTCTCCACTTTCAGAGAAGTTACATCTCTTTTCCCCATATCTACAACTTCATTTCAATCTCTTACAGCCGTGATGCCGATCACAACAGCACCATCTCAAATTTCGGCAGAGCCCCACTTTAAGGTGAACCTCACCTTGACTAGCCTGAAATTCACCTCAGACCTGGCAGACCCCGCCTCAACCAAGTTCAACGAGACTCAGGACTCTCTGACCTCTCTGGTAGGTGGCCCTTTAAGATCCTCTGTTTCAAGTACACATGTTTAGCAGCTAAAGGTTTATCTTTGACAAATTCCCTTTTCCTTCATCTAGCTAAACCCACTTCTGAAGAACACTGACCTGGGCCCCGCATCCAGTGGCTGCAAAGTGGTTTCCTTTAGGTAGGTCTCCAGCCTCAGTTCCCATCACATCCAAGAGGCGATGAAAATGCATCATACTGTGATATTGATCAAATATTTCCTTCATCAATGAATGGCCGGAGTCTTCCTCTATCTAAGGGTGTATCTGTGAGGCCAGTGATTAGGGTCGGACGTGTTAAAATCACATCCCTAACTTTCCAGCAAAACACCTGCAGGGCTTGAAAAGTGGACTGATAAGAATTATCCCATTCCCCGAAATTCCTTTAAAATTCCAATAGGGCTAGGGCAGAAATAGCCCATGCTATGAAAGGTAAATTAAGTGAAACATGTTTTAAATACACCTACAAACTGATGACTGGTTCCCACTGAGGGATTCCAATATACCACAAGAACATCTCTTTCCCTACAGACAAAGATAATGTTCCAGTGGGAGGGGTCATGTTCTTATTATCAAATGGAAAGACTTAATGCAATATGCGCTTTAATTACAGGTCAGCAAACAGTGCTGGAGATACTGCAGTCAGTATGGCGTGCACCTACAAGAACGATTCTTCTGCACCAAAGTTTGACAGGATAGTGATATATCGGGAGCTGAGCAACCAGACACAGGGTGTCACTTCGTTGGGACCATACAGCCTGGACCAGACCAGCCTCTTTGTCGATGGTGAGTCACCTTTTGCGCATGGCGAGGAGTCCAGAGCTGGTTCTCCTCTGATCCATTTTGCTGTCTTCCCATTTCCTCCTCCCTCCAAGTCACTAACTCTGCATGTCTTTCAACTTCCAGGTTACAATGAAGCCAGACCTGTGCCCAGCATTACCAGTGAGTATTGCATTATAATAGCTCCTGAGTGTCTGATACCCTGATCATAGACATGCAGAAATGTAACTTTTATTGTGAAGTAGTTCGTATTCCTTTAGGCCTGAGACAGCTATTTCAATAATAAAGGAAGCTTTCTCCAGCAGTTTGTTAATTGCTGAAAAATGCAGACACCAGATTATCCCACTGTGTATCAATTCTCAAAATGTTCTCCTTCACATCGAAACCCCCACATTATGTGGTGACTTGCTACAGGTAGCTCTCACACTATCATGTGCATGATGATTTTTCACACCACAGAAGGTCCCCATCCCGAGGCTACTCCAAGTAGCTTAAGACCTTTCCTTGGTCTTGACTGTGTCAAAGCCGCACGAGATTCCTAAGGTCAGAGCAAGAACAAACTTTGTGATCTGCCATGCTGTGTTTAATACATTTTGGTTTTCTTCTGTTTTCTGTCTTGGAAATGGACTCCACAGTAACTAAGTGGAAATCCCATTGAGAAGCTGTCTAAACTAGATTTCTGAGAAGGACCCTTTGGATGGTTGATCAAAGTTATGTGTATGGTTCTTTTCATACGACCAATAGAACGTGAGCATTTTGCTCTCATATTGGTTACATATTCTTTTGTAAATCTCACACTGAGATTTAATAATTAAAATCAACAGATCGTGGGCCATTAAATATTTTACTGCACATGCTCTGATTGAAACACAATCTTGATATTTTCAGCCAATATTATGGACAGCTTGTCAGTGGGCCCAAGGAGAACACACCAAAATCACACAGAATGTCTAGTTGAAAGCACTGCCCTCCCTGCCAGTCTCTCCACCAGGCTCTGAATCACTGTTGCTCTCCTTACTTCAGGTTTTCAGCTAAATGGGTGCATAATAGGTACAGAGATATGATCTGATATGCTAAGCACTCAGAATGCAAGACCCCTATCAAGCTTTCTTATCAATATCCTATGTGTTTATAACCAATGCCATTTTACTAGTACAACATAATAGGTCCAACATTGCACAGTTTCAAACACTAGGTTTGGTTGTATTCATATTTTTATTGAATTCATATAGCGCTTTTCACCAAATGTGCCAGTAAATCTAAGAAAATAAGAACAGTATAATCAATATGTACAATGCAGTCCCGATAAAATCAGAAGAGGGGGGAAGAACAACGTTGGGTTATTAGAAAGAAGTGTCAACAGATGAGCTGTAATCTTAGATTGAAAAATAAGTTGAGAGAGAGAGAGAGAAAGTAATAGAAAGGGGAAGGGCGTGCCAATGTTTGGGAGCAAGAAGGGCAAAGGTTCGGAAATGAGAAGATGCACCTGGTGGTTTAGGAACAGAAAGAAGAAACTGATTCTGGGAACGAAGAGGCCGGTAAGGAGAATACAAGGAAACAAGTGAAGAAAGATAAGGAGGGGCGATACCATGGGTACACTTAAAGACAAACAATAGGAAATGATAAAGTACACGCGAGTCAAATGAAAGAAGCAATATAGTAAGTAAAGAAGGTGTGATCAAGGAGAAAGAGAGAAAAGGAGACAAACAGAAGACTTATAGCTAGAATGAAAGGAAAGAAGATGATAGGCAGGAAGACCAAGAAGGAGAGATAAACAGTAGCGATACAGGAGAAAACCAAGCATGAAAGAAGAGGCTTAGTAGCATGAAAAGAAACATAGGGTCAAGCACAACGAATGTTAAACTGAGAATAGCAGCAGGATCAAGCAGTACAGGAAATATGTAAAGAGACCAAAAGCGAGGGGTCAAAGAATACACCCAAATTACGAGCAGAAGCAAAAGTTAGAGAAGAAGGAGGAAAGGAGAGAAAGGGAGGAGGAAGAGAAGGGGGGATTGGAGTAGCTGGAACAAAAAGAACCTCAGTCTTTGAAGGAATAAGATGGAGAAAGTGGGAAGACATCCAATTTTGAACTGTGGAAAGACAGAGATAGTGAAGTGCGAAGTAGCATCGGAAGAAGAGAAGGAAAAGAAGATGTGGGTGTCAAATGAATAAAGATGAAAAGAAAGATTGAAAGATGAAATAAGAGCAGAAAGCGGGGCAGTATAGAATGAGAAAAGAAGGGGGCTGAGGACCGACCCTTGGGGGATGCCATAAAGGAGAGGATGAGAAGGGGAAGTGTGCCCTGCCGCGTCACTGAGTAAGACGCGTCAGAAAGACAAGAGCAGATCCATTTAAAAACAGGGCCAGATAAGCCAAAAGTTGAAAGATAAGAAATAATAAGAGAGTGATCAACATTATCAAATGCTACAGAAAGGTCTAGAAGGATGATTATGGAAGGAAGATGATATTGAATGACGAGCTGTGAGAAGAGCATTGGGAAATGCAAGAGAGCAGCCTCCGTAGAGTGAGAAGGTTGAAATCCAGATTGAAGAGGAGGAAAATGGGAATGAAGGTTAAGTTAGGCAGAGACTTGAGCATAAGCAGCCTGCTCAAGAAGTTTAGATAAATATGGAAAAGAGAAATCGGTCAGAGATTAGCAGGCCTAGAAGGGACCAGGGAACGCTTCTTCAAGATTGGAAAAATGAGTGAATGCTTAAAGAGGGAGGGAAAGAAAAAGTTGGAAAATGAAGAATTAATAAGATTGGTAAGATAAGGGAAAGATGAGAATAGATTAACATCAAATATAATTACAATCAACGCAGTATTCCTTCATAATAAACAGTCTCAAATGAATGTTTTGGCTCATTTTGAACACAACCAGATGGTGTGGCAGTATACTAGCCCGATGCTGCAGAAACACTTCACCATATGCAAAGTGTGTCTGCTAACTGTATATAGCCAAACATTATATCTCCGCTTTCAGAGAAGTTACATCTCTTTTTCCCATATCTACAACTTCATTTCAATCTCTTACAGCCTTGATGCCGATCACAACAGCACCATCTCAAATTTCGGCAGAGCCCCACTTTGAGGTGAACCTCACCATGACTAGCCTGAAATTCACCTCAGACCTGGCAGACCCCGCCTCAACCAAGTTCAACGAGACTCAGGACTCTCTGACCTCTCTGGTAGGTGGCCCTTTAAGATCCTCTGTTTCAAGTACAAATGTTTAGCAGCTAGAGGTTTATCTTTGACAAATTCCCTTTTCCTTCATCTAGCTAAACCCACTTCTGAAGAACACTAACCTGGGCCCCGCATCCAGTGGCTGCAAAGTGGTTTCCTTCAGGTAGGTCTCCAGCCTCAGTTTCCATCACATCCAAGAGGAGATGAAAATGCATCATACTGTGATATTGATCATATATTTCCTTCATCAATGAATGGCCGGAGTCTTCCTCTATCTAAGGGTGTATCTGTGAGGCCAGTGATTAGGGTCGGACGTGTTAATATCACATCCCTAACTTTCCAGCAAAACACCTGCAGGGCTTGAAAAGTGGACTGATAAGAATTATCCCATTCCCCGAAATTCCTTTAAAATTCCAATAGGGCTAGGGCAGAAATAGCCCATGCTATGAAAGGTAAATTAAGTGAAACATGTTTTAAATACACCTACAAACTGATGACTGGTTCCCACTGAGGGATTCCAATATACCACAAGAACATCTCTTTCCCTACAGACAAAGATAATGTTCCAGTGGGAGGGGTCATGTTCTTATTATCAAATGGAAAGACTTAATGCAATATGCGCTTTAATTACAGGTCAGCAAACAGTGCTGGTGATACTGCAGTCAGTATGGCGTGCACCTACAAGAACGACTCTTCTGCACCAAAGTTTGACAGGATAGTGATATATCGGGAGCTGAGCAACCAGACACAGGGTGTCACTTCGTTGGGACCATACAGCCTGGACCAGACCAGCCTCTTTGTCGATGGTGAGTCACCTTTTGCGCATGGCGAGGAGTCCAGAGCTGGTTCTCCTCTGATCCATTTTGCTGTCTTCCCATTTCCTCCTCCCTCCAAGTCACTAACTCTGCATGTCTTTCAACTTCCAGGTTACAATGAAGCCAGACCTGTGCCCAGCATTACCAGTGAGTATTGCATTATAATAGCTCCTGAGTGTCTGATACCCTGATCATAGAGATGCAGAAATGTAACTTTTATTGTGAAGTAGTTCGTATTCCTTTAGGCCTGAGACAGCTATTTCAATAATAAAGGAAGCTTTCTCCAGCAGTTTGTTAATTGCTGAAAAATGCAGACACCAGATTATCCCACTGTGTATCAATTCTCAAAATGTTCTCCTTCACATCGAAACCCCCACATTATGTGGTGACTTGCTACAGGTAGCTCTCACACTATCATGTGCATGATGATTTTTCACACCACAGAAGGTCCCCATCCCGAGGCTACTCCAAGTAGCTTAAGACCTTTCCTTGGTCTTGACTGTGTCAAAGCCGCACGAGATTCCTAAGGTCAGAGCAAGAACAAACTTTGTGATCTGCCATGCTGTGTTTAATACATTTTGGTTTTCTTCTGTTTTCTGTCTTGGAAATGGACTCCACAGTAACTAAGTGGAAATCCCATTGAGAAGCTGTCTGAACTAGATTTCTGAGAAGGACCCTTTAGATGGTTGATCAAGGTTATGTGTATGGTTCTTTTCATGCGACCAATAGAACGTGAGCATTATGCTCTCGTATTGGTTACATATTCTTTTGTAAATCTCACACTGAGATTTAATAATTAAAATCAACAGATCGTGGGCACATTAAATATTTTACTGCACATGCTCTGATTGAAACACAATCTTGATATTTTCAGCCAATATTATGGACAGCTTGTCAGTGGGCCCAAGGAGAACACATCACTATCACAAAGAATGTCTAGTTGAAAGCACTGCCCTCCCTGCCAGTCTCTCCACCAGGCTCTGAATCACTGTTGCTCTCCTTACTTCAGTTTTCAGCTAAATGGGTGCATAATAGGTACATAGATATGATCTGATATGCTAAGCACTCAGAATGCAGGACCCCTATCAAGCTTTCTTATCAATATCCTATGTGTTTATAACCAATGCCATTTTACCAGAACAACAGAACTGGTCCAACATTGCACAGTTTCAAACATTAGGTTTCTTTGTATTCATATTTTCTATTGAATTCATATGCCACTTTTTGCCAAAAGTGCCAGTAAAACTAAGAAAATAACAACGGTATAATCAATATGTACAATGCAGTCAAGATTAAATCAGAAGAGGGGGGAAGAACAACGTTAAGTTATTAGAAAGAAGTGTTAACAGATGAGCTGTAATCTTAGATGAAAAATAAGTTGAAGGAGAGAGAGAAAGTGATAGAAAGGGGAAGGGCGTGCCAATGTTTGGGAGCAAGAAGGGCAAAGGTTCGGAAATGAGAAGATGCACCTGGTGGTTTAGGAACAGAAAGTAGAAACTGATTCTGGGAACGAAGAGGCCGGTAAGGCGAATACAAGGAAACAAGTGAAGAAAGATAAGGAGGGGCGACACCATGGGTACACTTAAAGACAAACAATAGGAAATGATAAAGTACACGCGAGTCAAATGAAAGAAGCAATATAGTAAGTAAAGAAGGTGTGATCAAGGAGAAAGAGAGAAAAGGAGACAAACAGAATAATTATAGCTAGAATGAAAGGAAAGAAGATGATAGGCAGGAAGACCAAGAAGGAGAGATAAACAGTAGCGATACAGGAGAAAACCAAGCATGAAAGAAGAGGCTTAGTAGCATGAAAAGAAACATAGGGTCAAGCACAACGAATGTTAAACTGAGAATAGCAGCAGGATCAAGCAGTACAGGAAATATGTAAAGAGAACAAAAGAGAGGGGTCAAAGAATACACCCAAATTACGAGCAGAAGCAAAAGTTAGAGAAGAAGGAGGAAAGGAGAGAAAGGGAGGAGGAAGAGAAGGGGGGATTGGAGTAGCTGGAACAAAAAGAACCTCAGTCTTTGAAGGAATAAGATGGAGAAAGTGGGAAGCCATCCAATTTTGAACTGTGGAAAGACAGAGATAGTGAAGTGCGAAGTAGCATCGGAAGAAGAGAAGGAAAAGAAGATGTGGGTGTCAAATGAATAAAGATGAAAAGAAAGATTGAAAGATGAAATAAGAGCAGAAAGCGGGGCAGTATAGAATGAGAAAAGAAGGGGGCTGAGGACCGACCCTTGGGGGATGTCATAAAGGAGAGGATGAGAAGGGGAAGTGTGCCCTGCCACGTCACTGAGTAAGACGCGTCAGTAAGACAAGAGCAGATCCATTTAAGAACAGGGCCAGATAAGCCAAAAGTTGAAAGATAAGAAATAATAAGAGAGTGATCAACATTATCAAATGCTACAGAAAGGTCTAGAAGGATGATTATGGAAGGAAGATGATATTGAATGAGGAGCTGTGAGAAGAGCATTGGGAAATGCAAGAGAGCAGCCTCCGTAGAGTGAGAAGGTTGAAATCCAGATTGAAGAGGAGGAAAATGGGAATGAAGGTTAAGTTAGGCAGAGACTTGAGCATAAGCAGCATGCTCAAGAAGTTTAGATAAATATGGAAAAGAGAAATCGGTCAGAGATTAGCAGGCCTAGAAGGGACCAGGGAACGCTTCTTCAAGATTGGAAAAATGAGTGAATGCTTAAAGAGGGAGGGAAAGAAAAAGTTGGAAAATGAAGAATTAATAAGATTGGTAAGATAAGGGAAAGATGAGAATAGATTAACACCAAATATAATTACAATCAACGCAGTATTCCTTCATAATAAACAGTCTCAAATGAATGTTTTGGCTCATCTTGAAAACAACCAGATGGTGTGGCAGTATACTAGCCCGATGTTGCAGAAACACTTCACCATATGCAAAGTGGGTCTGCTAACTATATATAGCCAAACATTATATCTCCGCTTTCAGAGAAGTTACATCTCTTTTTCCCATATCTACAACTTCATTTCAATCTCTTACAGCCTTGATGCCGATCACAACAGCACCATCTCAAATTTCGGCAGAGCCCCACTTTGAGGTGAACCTCACCTTGACTAGCCTGAAATTCACCTCAGACCTGGCAGACCCCGCCTCAACCAAGTTCAACGAGACTCAGGACTCTCTGACCTCTCTGGTAGGTGGCCCTTTAAGATCCTCTGTTTCAAGTACAAATGTTTAGCAGCTAGAGGTTTATCTTTGACAAATTCCCTTTTCCTTCATCTAGCTAAACCCACTTCTGAAGAACACTGACCTGGGCCCCGCATCCAGTGGCTGCAAAGTGGTTTCCTTCAGGTAGGTCTCCAGCCTCAGTTCCCATCACATCCAAGAGGAGATGAAAATGCATCATACTGTGATATTGATCAAATATTTCCTTCATCAATGAATGGCCGGAGTCTTCCTCTATCTAAGGGTGTATCTGTGAGGCCAGTGATTAGGGTCGGACGTGTTAAAATCACATCCCTATCTTCCCAACAAAACACCCGCAGGGCTTGAAAAGTGGACTGATAAGAATTATCCCATTCCCCAAAATTCCTTTAAAATTCTAATAGGGCTAGGGCAGAAATAGCCCATGCTATGAAAGGTAAATTAAGTGAAACATGTTTTAAATACACCTACAAACTGATGACTGGTTCCCACTGAGGGATTCCAATATACCACAAGAACATCTCTTTCCCTACAGACAAAGATAATGTTCCAGTGGGAGGGGTCATGTTCTTATTATCAAATGGAAAGACTTAATGCAATATGCGCTTTAATTGCAGGTCAGCAAACAGTGCTGGTGATACTGCAGTCAGTATGGCGTGCACCTACAAGAACGATTCTTCTGCACCAAGGTTTGAGAGGATAGTGATATATCGGGAGTTGAGCAACCAGACACAGGGTGTCACTTCGTTGGGACCATACAGCCTGGACCAGACCAGCCTCTTTGTCGATGGTGAGTCACCTTTTGCGCATGGCGAGGAGTCCAGAGCTGGTTCTCCTCTGATCCATTTTTCTGTCTTCCTATTTCTTCCTCCCTCCAAGTCACTAACTCTGCATGTCTTTCATCTTCCAGGTTACAATGAAGCCAGACCTGTGCCCAGCATTACCAGTGAGTATTGCATTATAATAGCTCCTGAGTGTCTGATACCCTGATCATAGAGATGCAGAAATGTAACTTTTATTGTGAAGTAGTTCCTATTCCTTTAGGCCTGAGACAGCTATTTCAATAATAAAGGAAGCTATCTCCAGCAGTTTGTTGATGGCTGAAAAATGCAGGCACCAGATTATCCCACTGTGTATCAATTCTCAAAATGTTCTCCTTCACATCTAAACCCCCACATTATGTGGTGACTTGCTACAGGTAGTTCTCACACTATCATGTGCATGATGATTTTGCACACCACAGAAGGTCCCCATGCCGAGGCTACTCCAAGTAGCTTAAGACCTTTGCTTGGTCTTAACTGTGTCAAAGCCGCACAAGATTCCTAAGGTCAGAGCAAGAACAAACTTTGTGATCTGCCATGCTGTGTTTAATACATTTTGGTTTTCTTCTGTTTTCTGTCTTGGAAATGGACTCCACAGTAACTAAGTGGAAATCCCATTGAGAAGCTGTCTGAACTAGATTTCTGAGAAGGACCCTTTGGATGGTTGATCAAGGTTATGTGTATGGTTCTTTTCATACGACCAATAGAACGTGGGCATTTTGCTCTCGTATTGGTTACATATTCTTTTGTAAATCGCACACTGAGATTTAATAATTATAATCAACAGATCGTGGGCACATTAAATATTTTACTGCACATGCTCTGATTGAAACACAATCTTGATATTTTCAGCCAATATTATGGACAGCTTGTCAGTGGGCCCAAGGAGAACACATCACTATCACAAAGAATGTCTAGTTGAAAGCACTGCCCTCCCTGCCAGTCTCTCCACCAGGCTCTGAATCACTGTTGCTCTCCTTACTTCAGGTTTTCAGCTAAATGGGTGCATAATAGGTACATAGATATGATCTGATATGCTAAGCACTCAGAATGCAGGACCCCTATCAAGCTTTCTTATCAATATCCTATGTGTTTATAACCAATGCCATTTTACCAGAACAACAGAACTGGTCCAACATTGCACAGTTTCAAACATTAGGTTTGTTTGTATTCATATTTTCTATTGAATTCATATAGCGCTTTTTGCCAAAAGTGCTAGTAAAACTAAGAAAATAACAACGGTATAATCAATATGTACAATGCAGCCCAGATAAAATCAGAAGAGGGGAGAAGAACAACGTTGAGTTATTAGAAAGAAGTGTTAACAGATGAGCTGTAATCTTAGATGAAAAATAAGTTGAAAGAGAGAGAAAGTGATAGAAAGGGGAAGGGCGTGCCAATGTTTGGGAGCAAGAAGGGCAAAGGTTCGGAAATGAGAAGATGCACCTGGTGGTTTAGGAACAGAAAGTAGAAACTGATTCTGGGAACGAAGAGGCCGGTAAGGCGAATAGAAGGAAACAAGTGAAGAAAGATAAGGAGGGGCGACACCATGGGTACACTTAAAGACAAACAATAGGAAATGATAAAGTACACGCGAGTCAAATGAAAGAAGCAATATAGTAAGTAAAGAAGGTGTGATCAAGGAGAAAGAGAGAAAAGGAGACAAACAGAAGACTTATAGCTAGAATGAAAGGAAAGAAGATGATAGGCAGGAAGACCAAGAAGGAGAGATAAACAGTAGCGATACAGGAGACAACCAAGCATGAAAGAAGAGGCTTAGTAGCATGAAAAGAAACATAGGGTCAAGCACAACGAATGTTAAACAGAGAATAGCAGCAGGATCAAGCAGTACAGGAAATATGTAAAGAGAACAAAAGAGAGGGGTCAAAGAATACACCCAAATTACGAGCAGAAGCAAATGTTAGAGAAGAAGGAGGAAAGGAGAGAAAGGGAGGAGGAAGAGAAGGGGGATTGGAGTAGCTGGAACAAAAAGAAC
The DNA here is from genome assembly GCF_040938575.1 of Ambystoma mexicanum. Classification (NCBI taxonomy): domain Eukaryota; kingdom Metazoa; phylum Chordata; class Amphibia; order Caudata; family Ambystomatidae; genus Ambystoma; species Ambystoma mexicanum. The sequence continues at coordinate 588,129,408 of NC_090921.1, forward strand.
CTCAGTCTTTGAAGGAATAAGATGGAGAAAGTGGGAAGACATCCAATATTGAACTGTGGAAAGACAGAGATAGTGAAGTGCGAAGTAGCATCGGAAGAAGAGAAGGAAAAGAAGATGTGGGTGTCATATGAATAAAGATGAAAAGAAAGATGGAAAGATGAAATAAGAGCAGAAAGCGGGGCAGTATAGAATGAGAAAAGAAGGGGGCTGAGGACCAACCCTTGGGGGATGCCATAAAGGAGAGGATGAGAAGGGGAAGTGTGCCCTGCCACGTCACTGAGTAAGACGCGTCAGAAAGACAAGAGCAGATCCATTTAAGAACAGGGCCAGATAAGGCAAAAGTTGAAAGATAAGAAATAATAAGAGAGTGATCAACATTATCAAATGCTACAGAAAGGTCTAGAAGGATGATTATGGAAGGAAGATGATATTGAATGACGAGCTGTGAGAAGAGCATTGGGAAATGCAAGAGAGCAGCCTCCGTAGAGTGAGAAGGTTGAAATCCAGATTGAAGAGGAGGAAAATGGGAATGAAGGTTAATTTAGGCAGAGACTTGAGCATAAGCAGCCTGCTCAAGAAGTTTAGATAAATATGGAAAAGAGAAATCGGTCAGAGATTAGCAGGCCTAGAAGGGACCAGGGAACGCTTCTTCAAGATTGGAAACATTAGTGAATGCTTAAAGAGGGAGGGAAAGAAAAGGTTGGAAAATGAAGAATTATTAAGATTGGTAAGATAAGGGAAAGATGAGAATAGATTAACATCAAATATAATTACAATCAACGCAGTATTCCTTCATAATAAACAGTCTCAAATGAATGTGTTGGCTCATTTTGAAAACAACCAGATGGTGTGGCAGTATACTAGCCCGATGTTGCAGAAACACTTCACCATATGCAAAGTGTGTCTGCTAACTATATATAGCCAAACATTATATCTCCGCTTTCAGAGAAGTTACATCTCTTTTTCCCATATCTACAACTTCATTTCAATCTCTTACAGCCTTGATGCCGATCACAACAGCTCCATCTCAAATTTCGGCAGAGCCCAACTTTGAGGTGAACCTCACCTTGACTAGCCTGAAATTCACCTCAGACCTGGCAGACCCTGCCTCAACCAAGTTCAACGAGACTCAGGACTCTCTGACCTCTCTGGTAGGTGGCCCTTTAAGATCCTCTGTTTCAAGTACAAATTTTTAGCAGCTAGAGGTTTATCTTTGACAAATTCCCTTTTCCTTCATCTAGCTAAACCCACTTCTGAAGAACACTGACCTGGGCCCCGCATCCAGTGGCTGCAAAGTGGTTTCCTTCAGGTAGGTCTCCAGCCTCAGTTCCCATCACATCCAAGAGGAGATGAAAATGCATCATACTGTGATATTGATCAAATATTTCCTTCATCAATGAATGGCCGGGGTCTTCCTCTATCTAAGGGTGTATCTGTGAGGCCAGTGATTAGGGTCGGACGTGTTAAAATCACATCCCTATCTTCCCAGCAAAACACCTGCAGGGCTTGAAAAGTGGACTGATAAGAATTATCCCATTCCCCAAAATTCCTTTAAAATTCTAATAGGGCTAGGGCAGAAATAGCCCATGCTATGAAAGGTAAATTAAGTGAAACATGTTTTAAATACACCTACAAACTGATGACTGGTTCCCACTGAGGGATTCCAATATACCACAAGAACATCTCTTTCCCTACAGACAAAGATAATGTTCCAGTGGGAGGGGTCATGTTCTTATTATCAAATGGAAAGACTTAATGCAATATGCGCTTCAATTGCAGGTCAGCAAACAGTGCTGGTGATACTGCAGTCAGTATGGCGTGCACCTACAAGAACGATTCTTCTGCACCAAAGTTTGACAGGATAGTGATATATCGGGAGCTGAGCAACCAGACACAGGGTGTCACTTCGTTGGGACCCTACAGCCTGGACCAGACCAGCCTCTTTGTCGATGGTGAGTCACCTTTTGCGCATTGCGAGGAGTCCAGAGCTGGTTCTCCTCTGATCCATTTTGCTGTCTTCCCATTTCTTCCTCCCTCCAAGTCACTAACTCTGCATGTCTTTCAACTTCCAGGTTACAATGAAGCCAGACCTGTGCCCAGCATTACCAGTGAGTATTGTATTATAATAGCTCCTGAGTGTCTGATACCCTGATCATAGAGATGCAGAAATGTAACTTTTATTGTGACGTAATTCCTATTCCTTTAGGCCTGAGACAGCTATTTCAATAATAAAGGAAGCTATCTCCAGCAGTTGGTTGATGGCTGAAAAATGCAGGCACCAGATTATCCCACTGTGTATCAATTCTCAAAATGCTCTTCTTCACATCTAAACCCCCACATTATGTGGTGACTTGCTACAGGTAGCTCTCACACTATCATGTGCATGATGATTTTTCACACCACAGAAGGTCCCCATGCCGAGGCTACCCCAAGTAGCTTAAGACCTTTCCTTGGTCTTGACTGTGTCAAAGCCGCACAAGATTCCTAAGGTCAGAGCAAGAACAAACTTTGCGATCTGCCATGCTGTGTTTAATACATTTTGGTTTTCTTCTGTTTTCTGTCTTGGAAATGGACTCCACAGTAACTAAGTGGAAATCCCATTGAGAAGCTGTCTGAACTAGATTTCTGAGAAGGACGCTTTGGATGGTTGATCAAGGTTATGTGTATGGTTCTTTTCATACGACCAATAGAACGTGAGCATTTTGCTCTCGTATTGGTTACATATTCTTTTGTAAATCTCACACTGAGATTTAATAATTAAAATCAACAGATCGTGGGCACATTAAATATTTTACTGCACATGCTCTGATTGAAACACAATCTTGATATTTTCAGCCAATATTATGGACAGCTTGTCTGTGGGCCCAAGGAGAACACACCAAAATCACACAGAATGTCTAGTTGAAAGCACTGCCCTCCCTGCCAGTCTCTCCACCAGGCTCTGAATCACTGTTGCTCTCCTTACTTCAGGTTTTCAGCTACATAGGTGCATAATAGGTACAGAGATATGATCTGATATGCTTAGCACTCAGAATGCAGGGCCCCTATCAAGCTTTCTTGTCAATATCCTCTGTGTTTATAACCAATGCCATTTTACTAGAACAACAGAACAGGTCCAACATTGCACAGTTTCAAACACTAGGTTTGGTTGTATTCATATTTTTATTGAATTCATATAGCGCTTTTCACCAAATGTGCCAGTAAAACTAAGAAAATAAGAACAGTATAATCAATATGTACAATGCAGTCCCGATAAAATCAGAAGAGGGGGGAAGAACAACGTTGGGTTATTAGAAAGACGTGTCAACAGATGAGTTGTAATCTTAGATTGAAAAATAAGTTGAAAGAGAGAGAGAAAGTGATAGAAAGGGGAAGGGCGTGCCAATGTTTGGGAGCAAGAAGGGCAAAGGTTCGGAAATGAGAAGATGCACCTGGTGGTTTAGGAACAGAAAGTAGAAACTGATTCTGGGAACGAAGAGGCCGGTAAGGCGAATACAAGGAAACAAGTGAAGAAAGATAAGGAGGGGCGATACCATGGGTACACTTAAAGACAAACAATAGGAAATGATAAAGTACACGCGAGCCAAATGAAAGAAGCAATATAGTAAGTAAAGAAGGTGTGATCAAGGAGAAAGAGAGAAAAGGAGACAAACAGAAGACTTATAGCTAGAATGAAAGGAAAGAAGATGATAGGCAGGAAGACCAAGAAGGAGAGATAAACAGTAGCGATACAGGAGACAACCAAGCATGAAAGAAGAGGCTTAGTAGCATGAAAAGAAACATAGGGTCAAGCACAACGAATGTTAAACTGAGAATAGCAGCAGGATCAAGCAGTACAGGAAATATGTAAAGCGAACAAAAGAGAGGGGTCAAAGAATACACCCAAATTACGAGCAGAAGCAAAAGTTAGAGAAGAAGGAGGAAAGGAGAGAAAGGGAGGAGGAAGAGAAGGGGGGATTGGAGTAGCTGGAACAAAAAGAACCTCAGTCGTTGAAGGAATAAGATGGAGAAAGTGGGAAGACATCCAATTTTGAACTGTGGAAAGACAGAGATAGTGAAGTGCAAAGTAGCATCGGAAGAAGAGAAGGAAAAGAAGATGTGGGTGTCATATGAATAAAGATGAAAAGAAAGATTGAAAGATGAAATAAGAGCAGAAAGCGGGGCAGTATAGAATGAGAAAAGAAGGGGGCTGAGGACCGACCCTTGGGGGATGCCATAAAGGAGAGGATGAGAAGGGGAAGTGTGCCCTGCCACGTCACTAAGTAAGACCCGTCAGAAAGACAAGAGCAGATCCATTTAAGAACAGGGCCAGATAAGCCAAAAGTTGAAAGATAAGAAATAATAAGAGAGTGATCAACATTATCAAATGCTACAGAAAGGTCTAGAAGGATGATTATGGAAGGAATATGATATTGAATGAGGAGCTGTGAGAAGAGCATTGGGAAATGCAAGAGAGTAGCCTCCGTAGAGTGAGAAGGTTGAAATCTAGATTGAAGAGGAGGAAAATGGGAATGAAGGTTAAGTTAGGCAGAGACTTGAGCATATGCAGCCTGCTCAAGAAGTTTAGATAAATATGGAAAAGAGAAATCGGTCAGAGATTAGCAGGCCTAGAAGGGACCAGGGAACGCTTCTTCAGGATTGGAAACATTAGTGAATGCTTAAAGAGGGAGGGAAAGAAAAAGTTGGAAAATGAAGAATTAATAAGATTGGTAAGATAAGCGAAAGATGATAATAGATTAACATCAAATATAATTACAATCAACACAGTATTCCTTCATAATAAACAGTCTCAAATGAATGTTTTGGCTCATTTTCAAAACAACCAGATGGTGTGGCAGTATACTAGCCCGATGTTGCAGAAACACTTCACCATATGCAAAGTGGGTCTGCTAACTATATATAGCCAAACATTATGTCTCCACTTTCAGAGAAGTTACATCTCTTTTTCCCATGTCTACAACTTCGTTTCAATCTCTTACAGCCGTGATGCCGATCACAACAGCACCATCTCAAATTTCGGCAGAGCCCCACTTTGAGGTGAACCTCACCTTGACTAGCCTGAAATTCACCTCAGACCTGGCAGACCCCGCCTCAACCAAGTTCAACGAGACTCAGGACTCTCTGACCTCTCTGGTAGGTGGCCCTTTAAGATCCTCTGTTTCAAGTAAACATGTTTAGCAGCTACAGGTTTATCTTTGACAAATTCCCTTTTCCTTCATCTAGCTAAACCCACTTCTGAAGAACACTGACCTGGGCCCCGCATCCAGTGGCTGCAAAGTGGTTTCCTTCAGGTAGGTCTCCAGCCTCAGTTCCCATCACATCCAAGAGGAGATGAAAATGCATCATACTGTGATATTGATCAAATATTTCCTTCATCAATGAATGGCCGGGGTCTTCCTCTATCTAAGGGTGTATCTGTGAGGCCAGTGATTAGGGTCGGACGTGTTAAAATCACATCCCTATCTTCCCAGCAAAACACCTGCAGGGCTTGAAAAGTGGACTGATAAGAATTATCCCATTCCCATAATATTCCTTTAAAATTCTAATAGGGCTAGGGCAGAAATAGCCCATGCTATGAAAGGATAAATTAAGTGAAACATGTTTTAAATACACCTACAAACTGATGACTGGTTCCCACTGAGGGATTCCAATATACCACAAGAACATCTCTTTCCCTACAGACAAAGATAATGTTCCAGTGGGAGGGGTCATGTTCTTATTATGAAATGGAAAGACTTAATGCAATATGCGCTTCAATTGCAGGTCAGCAAACAGTGCTGGTGATACTGCAGTCAGTATGGCGTGCACCTACAAGAACGATTCTTCTGCACCAAAGTTTGACAGGATAGTGATATATCGGGAGCTGAGCAACAAGACAGAGGGTGTCACTTCATTGGGACCATACAGCCTGGACCAGACCAGCCTCTTTGTCGATGGTGAGTCAGCTTTTGCGCATGGCGAGGAGTCCAGAGCTGGTTCTCCTCTGATCCATTTTGCTGTCTTCCCATTTCTTCCTCCCTCCAAGTCACTAACTCTGCATGTCTTTCAACTTACAGGTTACAATGAAGCCAGACCTTTGCCCAGCACCACCAGTGAGTATTGCATTATGACAGCTCCTGAGTGTCTGATACCCTGATCATAGAGATGCAGAAATGTAACTTTTATTGTGAAGTAGTTCCTATTCCTTTAGGCCTGAGACAGCTATTTCAATAATAAAGGAAGCTTTCTCCAGCAGTTTGTTGATTGCTGAAAAATGCAGGCACCAGATTATCCCACTGTGTATCAATTCTCAAAATGTTCTCCTTCACATCTAAACCCCCACATTATGTGGTGACTTGCTACAGGTAGCTCTCACGCTATCATGTGCATGATGATTTTTCACACCACAGAAGGTCCCCATGCCGAGGCTACTCCAAGTAGCTTAAGACCTTTGCTTGGTCTTAACTGTGTCAAAGCCGCACAAGATTCCTAAGGTCAGAGCAAGAACAAACTTTGTGATCTGCCATGCTGTGTTTAATACATTTTGGTTTTCTTCTGTTTTCTGTCTTGGAAATGGACTCCACATTAACTAAGTGGAAATCCCATTGAGAAGCTGTCTGAACTAGATTTCTGAGAAGGACCCTTTGGATGGTTGATCAAGGTTATGTGTATGGTTCTTTTCATACGACCAATAGAACATGAGCATTTTGCTCTCGTATTGGTTACATATTCTTTTGTAAATCTCACACTGAGATTTAATAATTAAAATCAACAGATCGTGGGCACATTAAATATTTTACTGCACATGCTCTGATTGAAACACAATCTTGATATTTTCAGCCAATATTATGGACAGCTTGTCAGTGGGCCCAAGGAGAACACACCAAAATCACACAGAATGTCTAGTTGAAAACACTGCCCTCCCTGCCAGTCTCTCCACCAGGCTCTGAATCACTGTTGCTCTCCTTACTTCAGGTTTTCAGCTAAATGGGTGCATAATAGGTACAGAGATATGATCTGATATGCTAAGCATTCAGAATGCAGGACCCCTATCAAGCTTTCTTATCAATATCCTATGTGTTTATAACCAATGCCATTTTACCAGAACAACAGAACTGGTCCAACATTGCACAGTTTCAAACATTAGGTTTGTTTGTATTCATATTTTTTATTGAATTCATATAGCGCTTTTTGCCAAAAGTGCCAGTAAAACTAAGAAAATAACAACGGTATAATCAATATGTACAATGCAGTCCAGATAAAATCAGAAGAGGGGGGAAGAACAACGTTGAGTTATTAGAAAGAAGTGTCAACAGATGAGCTGTAATCTTAGATGAAAAATAAGTTGAAGGAGAGAGAGAAAGTGATAGAAAGGGGAAGGGCGTGCCAATGTTTGGGAGCAAGAAGGGCAAAGGTTCGGAAATGAGAAGATGCACCTGGTGGTTTAGGAACAGAAAGTAGAAACTGATTCTGGGAACGAAGAGGCCGGTAAGGCGAATACAAGGAAACAAGTGAAGAAAGATAAGGAGGGGCGACACCATGGGTACACTTAAAGACAAACAATAGGAAATGATAAAGTACACGTGAGTCAAATGAAAGAAGCAATATAGTAAGTAAAGAAGGTGTGATCAAGGAGAAAGAGAGAAAAGGAGACAAACAGAATAATTATAGCTAGAATGAAAGGAAAGAAGATGATAGGCAGGAAGACCAAGAAGGAGAGATAAACAGTAGCGATACAGGAGAAAACCAAGCATGAAAGAAGAGGCTTAGTAGCATGAAAAGAAACATAGGGTCAAGCACAACGAATGTTAAACAGAGAATAGCAGCAGGATCAAGCAGTACAGGAAATATGTAAAGAGAACAAAAGAGAGGGGTCAAAGAATACACCCAAATTACGAGCAGAAGCAAAAGTTAGAGAAGAAGGAGGAAAGGAGAGAAAGGGAGGAGGAAGAGAAGGGGGATTGGAGTAGCTGGAACAAAAAGAACCTCAGTCTTTGAAGGAATAAGATGGAGAAAGTGGGAAGCCATCCAATTTTGAACTGTGGAAAGACAGAGATAGTGAAGTGCGAAGTAGCATCGGAAGAAGAGAAGGAAAAGAAGATGTGGGTGTCAAATGAATAAAGATGAAAAGAAAGATTGAAAGATGAAATAAGAGCAGAAAGCGGGGCAGTATAGAATGAGAAAAGAAGGGGGCTGAGGACCGACCCTTGGGGGATGTCATAAAGGAGAGGATGAGAAGGGGAAGTGTGCCCTGCCACGTCACTGAGTAAGACGCGTCAGAAAGACAAGAGCAGATCCATTTAAGAACAGGGCCAGATAAGCCAAAAGTTGAAAGATAAGAAATAATAAGAGAGTGATCAACATTATCAAATGCTACAGAAAGGTCTAGAAGGATGATTATGGAAGGAAGATGATATTGAATGAGGAGCTGTGAGAAGAGCATTGGGAAATGCAAGAGAGCAGCCTCCGTAGAGTGAGAAGGTTGAAATCCAGATTGAAGAGGAGGAAAATGGGAATGAAGGTTAAGTTAGGCAGAGACTTGAGCATAAGCAGCCTGCTCAAGAAGTTTAGATAAATATGGAAAAGAGAAATCGGTCAGAGATTAGCAGGCCTAGAAGGGACCAGGGAACGCTTCTTCAAGATTGGAAAAATTAGTGAATGCTTAAAGAGGGAGGGAAAGAAAAAGTTGGAAAATGAAGAATTAATAAGATTGGTATGATAAGGGAAAGATGAGAATAGATTAACATCAAATATAATTACAATCAACACAGTATTCCTTCATAATAAACAGTCTCGAATGAATGTTTTGGCTCATTTTGAAAACAACCAGATGGTGTGGCAGTATACTAGCCCGATGCTGCAGAAACACTTCACCATATGCAAAGTGTGTCTGCTAACTAAATATAACCAAACATTATGTCTCCACTTTCAGAGAAGTTACATCTCTTTTCCCCATATCTACAACTTCATTTCAATCTCTTACAGCCGTGATGCCGATCACAACAGCACCATCTCAAATTTCGGCAGAGCCCCACTTTAAGGTGAACCTCACCTTGACTAGCCTGAAATTCACCTCAGACCTGGCAGACCCCGCCTCAACCAAGTTCAACGAGACTCAGGACTCTCTGACCTCTCTGGTAGGTGGCCCTTTAAGATCCTCTGTTTCAAGTACACATGTTTAGCAGCTAAAGGTTTATCTTTGACAAATTCCCTTTTCCTTCATCTAGCTAAACCCACTTCTGAAGAACACTGACCTGGGCCCCGCATCCAGTGGCTGCAAAGTGGTTTCCTTTAGGTAGGTCTCCAGCCTCAGTTCCCATCACATCCAAGAGGCGATGAAAATGCATCATACTGTGATATTGATCAAATATTTCCTTCATCAATGAATGGCCGGAGTCTTCCTCTATCTAAGGGTGTATCTGTGAGGCCAGTGATTAGGGTCGGACGTGTTAAAATCACATCCCTAACTTTCCAGCAAAACACCTGCAGGGCTTGAAAAGTGGACTGATAAGAATTATCCCATTCCCCGAAATTCCTTTAAAATTCCAATAGGGATAGGGCAGAAATAGCCCATGCTATGAAAGGTAAATTAAGTGAAACATGTTTTAAATACACCTACAAACTGATGACTGGTTCCCACTGAGGGATTCCAATATACCACAAGAACATCTCTTTCCCTACAGACAAAGATAATGTTCCAGTGGGAGGGGTCATGTTCTTATTATCAAATGGAAAGACTTAATGCAATATGCGCTTTAATTACAGGTCAGCAAACAGTGCTGGAGATACTGCAGTCAGTATGGCGTGCACCTACAAGAACGATTCTTCTGCACCAAAGTTTGACAGGATAGTGATATATCGGGAGCTGAGCAACCAGACACAGGGTGTCACTTCGTTGGGACCATACAGCCTGGACCAGACCAGCCTCTTTGTCGATGGTGAGTCACCTTTTGCGCATGGCGAGGAGTCCAGAGCTGGTTCTCCTCTGATCCATTTTGCTGTCTTCCCATTTCCTCCTCCCTCCAAGTCACTAACTCTGCATGTCTTTCAACTTCCAGGTTACAATGAAGCCAGACCTGTGCCCAGCATTACCAGTGAGTATTGCATTATAATAGCTCCTGAGTGTCTGATACCCTGATCATAGAGATGCAGAAATGTAACTTTTATTGTGAAGTAGTTCGTATTCCTTTAGGCCTGAGACAGCTATTTCAATAATAAAGGAAGCTTTCTCCAGCAGTTTGTTAATTGCTGAAAAATGCAGACACCAGATTATCCCACTGTGTATCAATTCTCAAAATGTTCTCCTTCACATCGAAACCCCCACATTATGTGGTGACTTGCTACAGGTAGCTCTCACACTATCATGTGCATGATGATTTTTCACACCACAGAAGGTCCCCATCCCGAGGCTACTCCAAGTAGCTTAAGACCTTTCCTTGGTCTTGACTGTGTCAAAGCCGCACGAGATTCCTAAGGTCAGAGCAAGAACAAACTTTGTGATCTGCCATGCTGTGTTTAATACATTTTGGTTTTCTTCTTGGAAATGGACTCCACAGTAACTAAGTGGAAATCCCATTGAGAAGCTGTCTAAACTAGATTTCTGAGAAGGACCCTTTGGATGGTTGATCAAAGTTATGTGTATGGTTCTTTTCATACGACCAATAGAACGTGAGCATTTTGCTCTCATATTGGTTACATATTCTTTTGTAAATCTCACACTGAGATTTAATAATTAAAATCAACAGATCGTGGGCCATTAAATATTTTACTGCACATGCTCTGATTGAAACACAATCTTGATATTTTCAGCCAATATTATGGACAGCTTGTCAGTGGGCCCAAGGAGAACACACCAAAATCACACAGAATGTCTCGTTGAAAGCACTGCCCTCCCTGCCAGTCTCTCCACCAGGCTCTGAATCACTGTTGCTCTCCTTACTTCAGGTTTTCAGCTAAATGGGTGCATAATAGGTACAGAGATATGATCTGATATGCTAAGCACTCAGAATGCAAGTCCCCTATCAAGCTTTCTTATCAATATCCTATGTGTTTATAACCAATGCCATTTTACTAGTACAACATAATAGGTCCAACATTGCACAGTTTCAAACACTAGGTTTGGTTGTATTCATATTTTTATTGAATTCATATAGCGCTTTTCACCAAATGTGCCAGTAAATCTAAGAAAATAAGAACAGTATAATCAATATGTACAATGCAGTCCCGATAAAATCAGAAGAGGGGGGAAGAACAACGTTGGGTTATTAGAAAGAAGTGTCAACAGATGAGCTGTAATCTTAGATTGAAAAATAAGTTGAGAGAGAGAGAGAGAAAGTAATAGAAAGGGGAAGGGCGTGCCAATGTTTGGGAGCAAGAAGGGCAAAGGTTCGGAAATGAGAAGATGCACCTGGTGGTTTAGGAACAGAAAGAAGAAACTGATTCTGGGAACGAAGAGGCCGGTAAGGCGAATACAAGGAAACAAGTGAAGAAAGATAAGGAGGGGCGATAACATGGGTACACTTAAAGACAAACAATAGGAAATGATAAAGTACACGTGAGTCAAATGAAAGAAGCAATATAGTAAGTAAAGAAGGTGTGATCAAGGAGAAAGAGAGAAAAGGAGACAAACAGAAGACTTATAGCTAGAATGAAAGGAAAGAAGATGATAGGCAGGAAGACCAAGAAGGAGAGATAAACAGTAACGATACAGGAGAAAACCAAGCATGAAAGAAGAGGCTTAGTAGCATGAAAAGAAACATAGGGTCAAGCACAACGAATGTTAAACTGAGAATAGCAGCAGGATCAAGCAGTACAGGAAATATGTAAAGAGACCAAAAGAGAGGGGTCAAAGAATACACCCAAATTACGAGCAGAAGCAAAAGTTAGAGAAGAAGGAGGAAAGGAGAGAAAGGGAGGAGGAAGAGAAGGGGGGATTGGAGTAGCTGGAACAAAAAGAACCTCAGTCTTTGAAGGAATAAGATGGAGAAAGTGGGAAGACATCCAATTTTGAACTGTGGAAAGACAGAGATAGTGAAGTGCGAAGTAGCATCGGAAGAAGAGAAGGAAAAGAAGATGTGGGTGTCAAATGAATAAAGATGAAAAGAAAGATTGAAAGATGAAATAAGAGCAGAAAGCGGGGCAGTATAGAATGAGAAAAGAAGGGGGCTGAGGACCGACCCTTGGGGGATGCCATAAAGGAGAGGATGAGAAGGGGAAGAGTGCCCTGCCGCGTCACTGAGTAAGACGCGTCAGAAAGACAAGAGCAGATCCATTTAAAAACAGGGCCAGATAAGCCAAAAGTTGAAAGATAAGAAATAATAAGAGAGTGATCAACATTATCAAATGCTACAGAAAGGTCTAGAAGGATGATTATGGAAGGAAGATGATATTGAATGACGAGCTGTGAGAAGAGCATTGGGAAATGCAAGAGAGCAGCCTCCGTAGAGTGAGAAGGTTGAAATCCAGATTGAAGAGGAGGAAAATGGGAATGAAGGTTAAGTTAGGCAGAGACTTGAGCATAAGCAGCCTGCTCAAGAAGTTTAGATAAATATGGAAAAGAGAAATCGGTCAGAGATTAGCAGGCCTAGAAGGGACCAGGGAACGCTTCTTCAAGATTGGAAAAATGAGTGAATGCTTAAAGAGGGAGGGAAAGAAAAAGTTGGAAAATGAAGAATTAATAAGATTGGTAAAATAAGGGAAAGATGAGAATAGATTAACATCAAATATAATTACAATCAACGCAGTATTCCTTCATAATAAACAGTCTCAAATGAATGTTTTGGCTCATTTTGAACACAACCAGATGGTGTGGCAGTATACTAGCCCGATGCTGCAGAAACACTTCACCATATGCAAAGTGTGTCTGCTAACTGTATATAGCCAAACATTATATCTCCGCTTTCAGAGAAGTTACATCTCTTTTTCCCATATCTACAACTTCATTTCAATCTCTTACACCCTTGATGCCGATCACAACAGCACCATCTCAAATTTCGGCAGAGCCCCACTTTGAGGTGAACCTCACCATGACTAGCCTGAAATTCACCTCAGACCTGGCAGACCCCGCCTCAACCAAGTTCAACGAGACTCAGGACTCTCTGACCTCTCTGGTAGGTGGCCCTTTAAGATCCTCTGTTTCAAGTACAAATGTTTAGCAGCTAGAGGTTTATCTTTGACAAATTCCCTTTTCCTTCATCTAGCTAAACCCACTTCTGAAGAACACTGACCTGGGCCCCGCATCCAGTGGCTGCAAAGTGGTTTCCTTCAGGTAGGTCTCCAGCCTCAGTTTCCATCACATCCAAGAGGAGATGAAAATGCATCATACTGTGATATTGATCATATATTTCCTTCATCAATGAATGGCCGGAGTCTTCCTCTATCTAAGGGTGTATCTGTGAGGCCAGTGATTAGGGTCGGACGTGTTAATATCACATCCCTAACTTTCCAGCAAAACACCTGCAGGGCTTGAAAAGTGGACTGATAAGAATTATCCCATTCCCCGAAATTCCTTTAAAATTCCAATAGGGCTAGGGCAGAAATAGCCCATGCTATGAAAGGTAAATTAAGTGAAACATGTTTTAAATACACCTACAAACTGATGACTGGTTCCCACTGAGGGATTCCAATATACCACAAGAACATCTCTTTCCCTACAGACAAAGATAATGTTCCAGTGGGAGGGGTCATGTTCTTATTATCAAATGGAAAGACTTAATGCAATATGCGCTTTAATTACAGGTCAGCAAACAGTGCTGGTGATACTGCAGTCAGTATGGCGTGCACCTACAAGAACGACTCTTCTGCACCAAAGTTTGACAGGATAGTGATATATCGGGAGCTGAGCAACCAGACACAGGGTGTCACTTCGTTGGGACCATACAGCCTGGACCAGACCAGCCTCTTTGTCGATGGTGAGTCACCTTTTGCGCATGGCGAGGAGTCCAGAGCTGGTTCTCCTCTGATCCATTTTGCTGTCTTCCCATTTCCTCCTCCCTCCAAGTCACTAACTCTGCATGTCTTTCAACTTCCAGGTTACAATGAAGCCAGACCTGTGCCCAGCATTACCAGTGAGTATTGCATTATAATAGCTCCTGAGTGTCTGATACCCTGATCATAGAGATGCAGAAATGTAACTTTTATTGTGAAGTAGTTCGTATTCCTTTAGGCCTGAGACAGCTATTTCAATAATAAAGGAAGCTTTCTCCAGCAGTTTGTTAATTGCTGAAAAATGCAGACACCAGATTATCCCACTGTGTATCAATTCTCAAAATGTTCTCCTTCACATCGAAACCCCCACATTATGTGGTGACTTGCTACAGGTAGCTCTCACACTATCATGTGCATGATGATTTTTCACACCACAGAAGGTCCCCATCCCGAGGCTACTCCAAGTAGCTTAAGACCTTTCCTTGGTCTTGACTGTGTCAAAGCCGCACGAGATTCCTAAGGTCAGAGCAAGAACAAACTTTGTGATCTGCCATGCTGTGTTTAATACATTTTGGTTTTCTTCTGTTTTCTGTCTTGGAAATGGACTCCACAGTAACTAAGTGGAAATCCCATTGAGAAGCTGTCTGAACTAGATTTCTGAGAACGACCCTTTAGATGGTTGATCAAGGTTATGTGTATGGTTCTTTTCATGCGACCAATAGAACTTGAGCATTATGCTCTCGTATTGGTTACATATTCTTTTGTAAATCTCACACTGAGATTTAATAATTAAAATCAACAGATCGTGGGCACATTAAATATTTTACTGCACATGCTCTGATTGAAACACAATCTTGATATTTTCAGCCAATATTATGGACAGCTTGTCAGTGGGCCCAAGGAGAACACATCACTATCACAAAGAATGTCTAGTTGAAAGCACTGCCCTCCCTGCCAGTCTCTCCACCAGGCTCTGAATCACTGTTGCTCTCCTTACTTCAGTTTTCAGCTAAATGGGTGCATAATAGGTACATAGATATGATCTGATATGCTAAGCACTCAGAATGCAGGACCCCTATCAAGCTTTCTTATCAATATCCTATGTGTTTATAACCAATGCCATTTTACCAGAACAACAGAACTGGTCCAACATTGCACAGTTTCAAACATTAGGTTTCTTTGTATTCATATTTTCTATTGAATTCATATGCCACTTTTTGCCAAAAGTGCCAGTAAAACTAAGAAAATAACAACGGTATAATCAATATGTACAATGCAGTCCAGATTAAATCAGAAGAGGGGGGAAGAACAACGTTGAGTTATTAGAAAGAAGTGTTAACAGATGAGCTGTAATCTTAGATGAAAAATAAGTTGAAGGAGAGAGAGAAAGTGATAGAAAGGGGAAGGGCGTGCCAATGTTTGGGAGCAAGAAGGGCAAAGGTTCGGAAATGAGAAGATGCACCTGGTGGTTTAGGAACAGAAAGTAGAAACTGATTCTGGGAACGAAGAGGCCGGTAAGGCGAATAGAAGGAAACAAGTGAAGAAAGATAAGGAGGGGCGATACCATGGGTACACTTAAAGACAAACAATAGGAAATGATAAAGTACACGCGAGTCAAATGAAAGAAGCAATATAGTAAGTAAAGAAGGTGTGATCAAGGAGAAAGAGAGAAAAGGAGACAAACAGAAGACTTATAGCTAGAATGAAAGGAAAGAAGATGATAGGCAGGAAGACCAAGAAGGAGAGATAAACAGTAGCGATACAGGAGAAAACCAAGCATGAAAGAAGAGGCTTAGTAGCATGAAAAGAAACATAGGGTCAAGCACAACGAATGTTAAACAGAGAATAGCAGCAGGATCAAGCAGTACAGGAAATATGTAAAGAGAACAAAAGAGAGGGGTCAAAGAATACACCCAAATTACGAGCAGAAGCAAAAGTTAGAGAAGAAGGAGGAAAGGAGAGAAAGGGAGGAGGAAGATTAGGGGGGATTGGAGTAGCTGGAACAAAAAGAACCTCAGTCTTTGAAGGAATAAGATGGAGAAAGTGGGAAGACATCCAATTTTGAACTGTGGAAAGACAGAGATAGTGAAGTGCGAAGTAGCATCGGAAGAAGAGAAGGAAAAGAAGATGTGGGTGTCAAATGAATAAAGATGAAAAGAAAGATTGAAAGATGAAATAAGAGCAGAAAGCGGGGCAGTATAGAATGAGAAAAGAAGGGGGCTGAGGACCGACCCTTGGGGGATGCCATAAAGGAGAGGATGAGAAGGGGAAGTGTGCCCTGCCACGTCACTAAGTAAGACCCGTCAGAAAGACAAGAGCAGATCCATTTAAGAACAGGGCCAGATAAGCCAAAAGTTGAAAGATAAGAAATAATAAGAGAGTGATCAACATTATCAAATGCTACAGAAAGGTCTAGAAGGATGATTATGGAAGGAAGATGATATTGAATGACGAGCTGTGAGAAGAGCATTGGGAAATGCAAGAGAGCAGCCTCCGTAGAGTGAGAAGGTTGAAATCCAGATTGAAGAGGAGGAAAATGGAAATGAAGGTTAAGTTAGGCAGAGACTTGAGCATAAGCAGCCTGCTCAAGAAGTTTAGATAAATATGGAAAAGAGAAATCGGTCAGAGATTAGCAGGCCTAGAAGGGACCAGGGAACGCTTCTTCAAGATTGGAAAAATGAGTGAATGCTTAAAGAGGGAGGGAAAGAAAAAGTTGGAAAATGAAGAATTAATAAGATTGGTAAGATAAGGGAAAGATGAGAATAGATTAACATCAAATATAATTACAATCAACGCAGTATTCCTTCATAATAAACAGTCTCAAATGAATGTTTTGGCTCATTTTGAACACAACCAGATGGTGTGGCAGTATACTAGCCCGATGCTGCAGAAACACTTCACCATATGCAAAGTGTGTCTGCTAACTGTATATAGCCAAACATTATATCTCCGCTTTCAGAGAAGTTACATCTCTTTTTCCCATATCTACAACTTCATTTCAATCTCTTACAGCCTTGATGCCGATCACAACAGCACCATCTCAAATTTCGGCAGAGCCCCACTTTGAGGTGAACCTCACCATGACTAGCCTGAAATTCACCTCAGACCTGGCAGACCCCGCCTCAACCAAGTTCAACGAGACTCAGGACTCTCTGACCTCTCTGGTAGGTGGCCCTTTAAGATCCTCTGTTTCAAGTACAAATGTTTAGCAGCTAGAGGTTTATCTTTGACAAATTCCCTTTTCCTTCATCTAGCTAAACCCACTTCTGAAGAACACTGACCTGGGCCCCGCATCCAGTGGCTGCAAAGTGGTTTCCTTCAGGTAGGTCTCCAGCCTCAGTTTCCATCACATCCAAGAGGAGATGAAAATGCATCATACTGTGATATTGATCATATATTTCCTTCATCAATGAATGGCCGGAGTCTTCCTCTATCTAAGGGTGTATCTGTGAGGCCAGTGATTAGGGTCGGACGTGTTAATATCACATCCCTAACTTTCCAGCAAAACACCTGCAGGGCTTGAAAAGTGGACTGATAAGAATTATCCCATTCCCCGAAATTCCTTTAAAATTCCAATAGGGCTAGGGCAGAAATAGCCCATGCTATGAAAGGTAAATTAAGTGAAACATGTTTTAAATACACCTACAAACTGATGACTGGTTCCCACTGAGGGATTCCAATATACCACAAGAACATCTCTTTCCCTACAGACAAAGATAATGTTCCAGTGGGAGGGGTCATGTTCTTATTATCAAATGGAAAGACTTAATGCAATATGCGCTTTAATTACAGGTCAGCAAACAGTGCTGGTGATACTGCAGTCAGTATGGCGTGCACCTACAAGAACGACTCTTCTGCACCAAAGTTTGACAGGATAGTGATATATCGGGAGCTGAGCAACCAGACACAGGGTGTCACTTCGTTGGGACCATACAGCCTGGACCAGACCAGCCTCTTTGTCGATGGTGAGTCACCTTTTGCGCATGGCGAGGAGTCCAGAGCTGGTTCTCCTCTGATCCATTTTGCTGTCTTCCCATTTCCTCCTCCCTCCAAGTCACTAACTCTGCATGTCTTTCAACTTCCAGGTTACAATGAAGCCAGACCTGTGCCCAGCATTACCAGTGAGTATTGCATTATAATAGCTCCTGAGTGTCTGATACCCTGATCATAGAGATGCAGAAATGTAACTTTTATTGTGAAGTAGTTCGTATTCCTTTAGGCCTGAGACAGCTATTTCAATAATAAAGGAAGCTTTCTCCAGCAGTTTGTTAATTGCTGAAAAATGCAGACACCAGATTATCCCACTGTGTATCAATTCTCAAAATGTTCTCCTTCACATCGAAACCCCCACATTATGTGGTGACTTGCTACAGGTAGCTCTCACACTATCATGTGCATGATGATTTTTCACACCACAGAAGGTCCCCATCCCGAGGCTACTCCAAGTAGCTTAAGACCTTTCCTTGGTCTTGACTGTGTCAAAGCCGCACGAGATTCCTAAGGTCAGAGCAAGAACAAACTTTGTGATCTGCCATGCTGTGTTTAATACATTTTGGTTTTCTTCTGTTTTCTGTCTTGGAAATGGACTCCACAGTAACTAAGTGGAAATCCCATTGAGAAGCTGTCTGAACTAGATTTCTGAGAAGGACCCTTTAGATGGTTGATCAAGGTTATGTGTATGGTTCTTTTCATGCGACCAATAGAACGTGAGCATTATGCTCTCGTATTGGTTACATATTCTTTTGTAAATCTCACACTGAGATTTAATAATTAAAATCAACAGATCGTGGGCACATTAAATATTTTACTGCACATGCTCTGATTGAAACACAATCTTGATATTTTCAGCCAATATTATGGACAGCTTGTCAGTGGGCCCAAGGAGAACACATCACTATCACAAAGAATGTCTAGTTGAAAGCACTGCCCTCCCTGCCAGTCTCTCCACCAGGCTCTGAATCACTGTTGCTCTCCTTACTTCAGTTTTCAGCTAAATGGGTGCATAATAGGTACATAGATATGATCTGATATGCTAAGCACTCAGAATGCAGGACCCCTATCAAGCTTTCTTATCAATATCCTATGTGTTTATAACCAATGCCATTTTACCAGAACAACAGAACTGGTCCAACATTGCACAGTTTCAAACATTAGGTTTCTTTGTATTCATATTTTCTATTGAATTCATATGCCACTTTTTGCCAAAAGTGCCAGTAAAACTAAGAAAATAACAACGGATATAATCAATATGTACAATGCAGTCCAGATTAAATCAGAAGAGGGGGGAAGAACAACGTTGAGTTATTAGAAAGAAGTGTTAACAGATGAGCTGTAATCTTAGATGAAAAATAAGTTGAAAGAGAGAAAGTGATAGAAAGGGGAAGGGCGTGCCAATGTTTGGGAGCAAGAAGGGCAAAGGTTCGGAAATGAGAAGATGCACCTGGTGGTTTAGGAACAGAAAGTAGAAACTGATTCTGGGAACGAAGAGGCCGGTAAGGCGAATAGAAGGAAACAAGTGAAGAAAGATAAGGAGGGGCGATACCATGGGTACACTTAAAGACAAACAATAGGAAATGATAAAGTACACGCGAGTCAAATGAAAGAAGCAATATAGTAAGTAAAGAAGGTGTGATCAAGGAGAAAGAGAGAAAAGGAGACAAACAGAAGACTTATAGCTAGAATGAAAGGAAAGAAGATGATAGGCAGGAAGACCAAGAAGGAGAGATAAACAGTAGCGATACAGGAGAAAACCAAGCATGAAAGAAGAGGCTTAGTAGCATGAAAAGAAACATAGGGTCAAGCACAACGAATGTTAAACTGAGAATAGCAGCAGGATCAAGCAGTACAGGAAATATGTAAAGAGAACAAAAGAGAGGGGTCAAAGAATACACCCAAATTACGAGCAGAAGCAAAAGTTAGAGAAGAAGGAGGAAAGGAGAGAAAGGGAGGAGGAAGATTAGGGGGGATTGGAGTAGCTGGAACAAAAAGAACCTCAGTCTTTGAAGGAATAAGATGGAGAAAGTGGGAAGACATCCAATTTTGAACTGTGGAAAGACAGAGATAGTGAAGAGCGAAGTAGCATCGGAAGAAGAGAAGGAAAAGAAGATGTGGGTGTCAAATGAATAAAGATGAAAAGAAAGATTGAAAGATGAAATAAGAGCAGAAAGCGGGGCAGTATAGAATGAGAAAAGAAGGGGGCTGAGGACCGACCCTTGGGGGATGCCATAAAGGAGAGGATGAGAAGGGGAAGTGTGCCCTGCCACGTCACTAAGTAAGACCCGTCAGAAAGACAAGAGCAGATCCATTTAAGAACAGGGCCAGATAAGCCAAAAGTTGAAAGATAAGAAATAATAAGAGAGTGATCAACATTATCAAATGCTACAGAAAGGTCTAGAAGGATGATTATGGAAGGAAGATGATATTGAATGACGAGCTGTGAGAAGAGCATTGGGAAATGCAAGAGAGCAGCCTCCGTAGAGTGAGAAGGTTGAAATCCAGATTGAAGAGGAGGAAAATGGAAATGAAGGTTAAGTTAGGCAGAGACTTGAGCATAAGCAGCCTGCTCAAGAAGTTTAGATAAATATGGAAAAGAGAAATCGGTCAGAGATTAGCAGGCCTAGAAGGGACCAGGGAACGCTTCTTCAAGATTGGAAAAATGAGTGAATGCTTAAAGAGGGAGGGAAAGAAAAGGTTGGCAAATGAAGAATTAATAAGATTGGTAAGATAAGGGAAAGATGAGAATAGATTAACATCAAATATAATTACAATCAACGCAGTATTCCTTCATAATAAACAGTCTCAAATGAATGTTTTGGCTCATTTTGAAAACAACCAGATGGTGTGGCAGTATACTAGCCCGATGCTGCAGAAACACTTCACCATATGCAAAGTGGGTCTGCTAACTATATATAGCCAAACATTATGTCTCCACTTTCAGAGAAGTTACATCTCTTTTTCCCATATCTACAACTTCATTTCAATCTCTTACAGCCTTGATGCCGATCACAACAGCACCATCTCAAATTTCAGCAGAGCCCCACTTTGAGGTGAACCTCACCTTGACTAGCCTGAAATTCACCTCAGACCTGGCAGACCCTGCCTTAACCAAGTTCAACGAGACTCAGGACTCTCTGACCTCTCTGGTAGGTGGCCCTTTAAGATCCTCTGTTTCAAGTACAAATGTTTAGCAGCTAGAGGTTTATCTTTGACAAATTCCCTTTTCCTTCATCTAGCTAAACCCACTTCTGAAGAACACTGACCTGGGCCCCGCATCCAGTGGCTGCAAAGTGGTTTCCTTCAGGTAGGTCTCCAGCCTCAGTTCCCATCACATCCAAGAGGAGATGAAAATGCATCATACTGTGATATTGATCAAATATTTCCTTCATCAATGAATGGCCGGGGTCTTCCTCTATCTAAGGGTGTATCTGTGAGGCCAGTGATTAGGGTCGGACGTGTTAAAATCACATCCCTATCTTCCCAGCAAAACACCTGCAGGGCTTGAAAAGTGGACTGATAAGAATTATCCCATTCACATAATATTCCTTTAAAATTCTAATAGGGCTAGGGCAGAAATAGCCCATGCTATGAAAGGATAAATTAAGTGAAACATGTTTTAAATACACCTACAAACTGATGACTGGTTCCCACTGAGGGATTCCAATATACCACAAGAACATCTCTTTCCCTACAGACAAAGATAATGTTCCAGTGGGAGGGGTCATGTTCTTATTATGAAATGGAAAGACTTAATGCAATATGCGCTTCAATTGCAGGTCAGCAAACAGTGCTGGTGATACTGCAGTCAGTATGGCGTGCACCTACAAGAACGATTCTTCTGCACCAAAGTTTGACAGGATAGTGATATATCGGGAGCTGAGCAACAAGACAGAGGGTGTCACTTCATTGGGACCATACAGCCTGGACCAGACCAGCCTCTTTGTCGATGGTGAGTCAGCTTTTGCGCATGGCGAGGAGTCCAGAGCTGGTTCTCCTCTGATCCATTTTGCTGTCTTCCCATTTCTTCCTCCCTCCAAGTCACTAACTCTGCATGTCTTTCAACTTCCAGGTTACAATGAAGCCAGACCTTTGCCCAGCACCACCAGTGAGTATTGCATCATGACAGCTCCTGAGTGTCTGATACCCTGATCATAGAGATGCAGAAATGTAACTTTTATTGTGAAGTAGTTCCTATTCCTTTAGGCCTGAGACAGCTATTTCAATAATAAAGGAAGCTTTCTCCAGCAGTTTGTTGATTGCTGAAAAATGCAGGCACCAGATTATCCCACTGTGTATCAATTCTCAAAATGTTCTCCTTCACATCTAAACCCCCACATTATGTGGTGACTTGCTACAGGTAGCTCTCACACTATCATGTGCATGATGATTTTTCACACCACAGAAGGTCCCCATGCCGAGGCTACTCCAAGTAGCTTAAGACCTTTGCTTGGTCTTAACTGTGTCAAAGCCGCACAAGATTCCTAAGGTCAGAGCAAGAACAAACTTTGTGATCTGCCATGCTGTGTTTAATACATTTTGGTTTTCTTCTGTTTTCTGTCTTGGAAATGGACTCCACATTAACTAAGTGGAAATCCCATTGAGAAGCTGTCTGAACTAGATTTCTGAGAAGTACCCTTTGGATGGTTGATCAAGGTTATGTGTATGGTTCTTTTCATACGACCAATAGAACATGAGCATTTTGCTCTCGTATTGGTTACATATTCTTTTGTAAATCTCACACTGAGATTTAATAATTAAAATCAACAGATCGTGGGCACATTAAATATTTTACTGCACATGCTCTGATTGAAACACAATCTTGATATTTTCAGCCAATATTATGGACAGCTTGTCAGTGGGCCCAAGGAGAACACACCAAAATCACACAGAATGTCTAGTTGAAAACACTGCCCTCCCTGCCAGTCTCTCCACCAGGCTCTGAATCACTGTTGCTCTCCTTACTTCAGGTTTTCAGCTAAATGGGTGCATAATAGGTACAGAGATATGATCTGATATGCTAAGCATTCAGAATGCAGGACCCCTATCAAGCTTTCTTATCAATATCCTATGTGTTTATAACCAATGCCATTTTACCAGAACAACAGAACTGGTCCAACATTGCACAGTTTCAAACATTAGGTTTGTTTGTATTCATATTTTTTATTGAATTCATATAGCGCTTTTTGCCAAAAGTGCCAGTAAAACTAAGAAAATAACAACGGTATAATCAATATGTACAATGCAGTCCAGATAAAATCAGAAGAGGGGGGAAGAACAACGTTGAGTTATTAGAAAGAAGTGTCAACAGATGAGCTGTAATCTTAGATGAAAAATAAGTTGAAGGAGAGAGAGAAAGTGATAGAAAGTGGAAGGGCGTGCCAATGTTTGGGAGCAAGAAGGGCAAAGGTTCGGAAATGAGAAGATGCACCTGGTGGTTTAGGAACAGAAAGTAGAAACTGATTCTGGGAACGAAGAGGCCGGTAAGGCGAATACAAGGAAACAAGTGAAGAAAGATAAGGAGGGGCGACACCATGGGTACACTTAAAGACAAACAATAGGAAATGATAAAGTACACGCGAGCCAAATAAAAGAAGCAATATAGTAAGTAAAGAAGGT
This sequence comes from Ambystoma mexicanum, assembly GCF_040938575.1. NCBI lineage: Eukaryota > Metazoa > Chordata > Amphibia > Caudata > Ambystomatidae > Ambystoma > Ambystoma mexicanum. The sequence goes on from NC_090921.1 coordinate 588,152,925, forward strand.
GTGATCAAGGAGAAAGAGAGAAAAGGAGACAAACAGAAGACTTATAGCTAGAATGAAAGGAAAGAAGATGATAGGCAGGAAGACCAAGAAGGAGAGATAAACAGTAGCGATACAGGAGACAACCAAGCATGAAAGAAGAGGCTTAGTAGCATGAAAAGAAACATAGGGTCAAACACAACGAATGTTAAACTGAGAATAGCAGCAGGATCAAGCAGTACAGGAAATATGTAAAGAGAACAAAAGAGAGGGGTCAAAGAATACACCCAAATTACGAGCAGAAGCAAATGTTAGAGAAGAAGGAGGAAAGGAGAGAAAGGGAGGAGGAAGAGAAGGGGGGATTGGAGTAGCTGGAACAAAAAGAACCTCAGTCTTTGAAGGAATAAGATGGAGAAAGTGGGAAGACATCCAATTTTGAACTGTGGAAAGACAGAGATAGTGAAGTGCGAAGTAGCATCGGAAGAAGAGAAGGAAAAGAAGATGTGGGTGTCATATGAATAAAGATGAAAAGAAAGATGGAAAGATGAAATAAGAGCAGAAAGCGGGGCAGTATAGAATGAGAAAAGAAGGGGTCTGAGGACCAACCCTTGGGGGATGCCATAAAGGAGAGGATGAGAAGGGGAAGTGTGCCCTGCCACGTCACTGAGTAAGACGCGTCAGAAAGACAAGAGCAGATCCATTTAAGAACAGGGCCAGATAAGGCAAAAGTTGAAAGATAAGAAATAATAAGAGAGTGATCAACATTATCAAATGCTACAGAAAGGTCTAGAAGGATGATTATGGAAGGAAGATGATATTGAATGACGAGCTGTGAGAAGAGCATTGGGAAATGCAAGAGAGCAGCCTCCGTAGAGTGAGAAGGTTGAAATCCAGATTGAAGAGGAGGAAAATGGGAATGAAGGTTAATTTAGGCAGAGACTTGAGCATAAGCAGCCTGCTCAAGAAGTTTAGATAAATATGGAAAAGAGAAATCGGTCAGAGATTAGCAGGCCTAGAAGGGACCAGGGAACGCTTCTTCAAGATTGGAAACATTAGTGAATGCTTAAAGAGGGAGGGAAAGAAAAGGTTGGAAAATGAAGAATTATTAAGATTGGTAAGATAAGGGAAAGATGAGAATAGATTAACATCAAATATAATTACAATCAACGCAGTATTCCTTCATAATAAACAGTCTCAAATGAATATGTTGGCTCATTTTGAAAACAACCAGATGGTGTGGCAGTATACTAGCCCGATGTTGCAGAAACACTTCACCATATGCAAAGTGTGTCTGCTAACTATATATAGCCAAACATTATATCTCCGCTTTCAGAGAAGTTACATCTCTTTTTCCCATATCTACAACTTCATTTCAATCTCTTACAGCCTTGATGCCGATCACAACAGCTCCATCTCAAATTTCGGCAGAGCCCAACTTTGAGGTGAACCTCACCTTGACTAGCCTGAAATTCACCTCAGACCTGGCAGACTCTGCCTCAACCAAGTTCAACGAGACTCAGGACTCTCTGACCTCTCTGGTAGGTGGCCCTTTAAGATCCTCTGTTTCAAGTACAAATGTTTAGCAGCTAGAGGTTTATCTTTGACAAATTCCCTTTTCCTTCATCTAGCTAAACCCACTTCTGAAGAACACTGACCTGGGCCCCGCATCCAGTGGCTGCAAAGTGGTTTCCTTCAGGTAGGTCTCCAGCCTCAGTTCCCATCACATCCAAGAGGAGATGAAAATGCATCATACTGTGATATTGATCAAATATTTCCTTCATCAATGAATGGCCGGGGTCTTCCTCTATCTAAGGGTGTATCTGTGAGGCCAGTGATTAGGGTCGGACGTGTTAAAATCACATCCCTATCTTCCCAGCAAAACACCTGCAGGGCTTGAAAAGTGGACTGATAAGAATTATCCCATTCCCCAAAATTCCTTTAAAATTCTAATAGGGCTAGGGCAGAAATAGCCCATGCTATGAAAGGTAAATTAAGTGAAACATGTTTTAAATACACCTACAAACTGATGACTGGTTCCCACTGAGGGATTCCAATATACCACAAGAACATCTCTTTCCCTACAGACAAAGATAATGTTCCAGTGGGAGGGGTCATGTTCTTATTATCAAATGGAAAGACTTAATGCAATATGCGCTTTAATTGCAGGTCAGCAAACAGTGCTGGTGATACTGCAGTCAGTATGGCGTGCACCTACAAGAACGATTCTTCTGCACCAAAGTTTGACAGGATAGTGATATATCGGGAGCTGAGCAACCAGACACAGGGTGTCACTTCGTTGGGACCCTACAGCCTGGACCAGACCAGCCTCTTTGTCGATGGTGAGTCACCTTTTGCGCATTGCGAGGAGTCCAGAGCTGGTTCTCCTCTGATCCATTTTGCTGTCTTCCCATTTCTTCCTCCCTCCAAGTCACTAACTCTGCATGTCTTTCAACTTCCAGGTTACAATGAAGCCAGACCTGTGCCCAGCATTACCAGTGAGTATTGTATTATAATAGCTCCTGAGTGTCTGATACCCTGATCATAGAGATGCAGAAATGTAACTTTTATTGTGACGTAATTCCTATTCCTTTAGGCCTGAGACAGCTATTTCAATAATAAAGGAAGCTATCTCCAGCAGTTTGTTGATGGCTGAAAAATGCAGGCACCAGATTATCCCACTGTGTATCAATTCTCAAAATGCTCTTCTTCACATCTAAACCCCCACATTATGTGGTGACTTGCTACAGGTAGCTCTCACACTATCATGTGCATGATGATTTTTCACACCACAGAAGGTCCCCATGCCGAGGCTACCCCAAGTAGCTTAAGACCTTTCCTTGGTCTTGACTGTGTCAAAGCCGCACAAGATTCCTAAGGTCAGAGCAAGAACAAACTTTGCGATCTGCCATGCTGTGTTTAATACATTTTGGTTTTCTTCTGTTTTCTGTCTTGGAAATGGACTCCACAGTAACTAAGTGGAAATCCCATTGAGAAGCTGTCTGAACTAGATTTCTGAGAAGGACGCTTTGGATGGTTGATCAAGGTTATGTGTATGGTTCTTTTCATACGACCAATAGAACGTGAGCATTTTGCTCTCGTATTGGTTACATATTCTTTTGTAAATCTCACACTGAGATTTAATAATTAAAATCAACAGATCGTGGGCACATTAAATATTTTACTGCACATGCTCTGATTGAAACACAATCTTGATATTTTCAGCCAATATTATGGACAGCTTGTCAGTGGGCCCAAGGAGAACACACCAAAATCACACAGAATGTCTAGTTGAAAGCACTGCCCTCCCTGCCAGTCTCTCCACCAGGCTCTGAATCACTGTTGCTCTCCTTACTTCAGGTTTTCAGCTACATAGGTGCATAATAGGTACAGAGATATGATCTGATATGCTTAGCACTCAGAATGCAGGGCCCCTATCAAGCTTTCTTGTCAATATCCTCTGTGTTTATAACCAATGCCATTTTACTAGAACAACAGAACAGGTCCAACATTGCACAGTTTCAAACACTAGGTTTGGTTGTATTCATATTTTTATTGAATTCATATAGCGCTTTTCACCAAATGTGCCAGTAAAACTAAGAAAATAAGAACAGTATAATCAATATGTACAATGCAGTCCCGATAAAATCAGAAGAGGGGGGAAGAACAACGTTGGGTTATTAGAAAGAAGTGTCAACAGATGAGTTGTAATCTTAGTTTGAAAAATAAGTTGAAAGAGAGAGAGAAAGTGATAGAAAGGGGAAGGGCGTGCCAATGTTTGGGAGCAAGAAGGGCAAAGGTTCGGAAATGAGAAGATGCACCTGGTGGTTTAGGAACAGAAAGAAGAAACTGATTCTGGGAACGAAGAGGCCGGTAAGGCGAATACAAGGAAACAAGTGAAGAAAGATAAGGAGGGGCGACACCATGGGTACACTTAAAGACAAACAATAGGAAATGATAAAGTACACGCGAGCCAAATGAAAGAAGCAATATAGTAAGTAAAGAAGGTGTGATCAAGGAGAAAGAGAGAAAAGGAGACAAACAGAAGACTTATAGCTAGAATGAAAGGAAAGAAGATGATAGGCAGGAAGACCAAGAAGAAGAGATAAACAGTAGCGATACAGGAGAAAACCAAGCATGAAAGAAGAGGCTTAGTAGCATGAAAAGAAACATAGGGTCGGGCACAACGAATGTTAAACAGAGAATAGCAGCAGGATCAAGCAGTACAGGAAATATGTAAAGAGAACAAAAGAGAGGGGTCAAAGAATACACCCAAATTACGAGCAGAAGCAAAAGTTAGAGAAGAAGGAGGAAAGGAGAGAAAGGGAGGAGGAAGAGAAGGGGGGATTGGAGTAGCTGGAACAAAAAGAACCTCAGTCGTTGAAGGAATAAGATGGAGAAAGTGGGAAGACATCCAATTTTGAACTGTGGAAAGACAGAGATAGTGAAGTGCAAAGTAGCATCGGAAGAAGAGAAGGAAAAGAAGATGTGGGTGTCATATGAATAAAGATGAAAAGAAAGATTGAAAGATGAAATAAGAGCAGAAAGCGGGGCAGTATAGAATGAGAAAAGAAGGGGGCTGAGGACCGACCCTTGGGGGATGCCATAAAGGAGAGGATGAGAAGGGGAAGTGTGCCCTGCCACATCACTAAGTAAGACCCGTCAGAAAGACAAGAGCAGATCCATTTAAGAACAGGGCCAGATAAGCCAAAAGTTGAAAGATAAGAAATAATAAGAGAGTGATCAACATTATCAAATGCTACAGAAAGGTCTAGAAGGATGATTATGGAAGGAATATGATATTGAATGAGGAGCTGTGAGAAGAGCATTGGGAAATGCAAGAGAGCAGCCTCCGTAGAGTGAGAAGGTTGAAATCTAGATTGAAGAGGAGGAAAATGGGAATGAAGGTTAAGTTAGGCAGAGACTTGAGCATATGCAGCCTGCTCAAGAAGTTTAGATAAATATGGAAAAGAGAAATCGGTCAGAGATTAGCAGGCCTAGAAGGGACCAGGGAACGCTTCTTCAGGATTGGAAACATTAGTGAATGCTTAAAGAGGGAGGGAAAGAAAAAGTTGGAAAATGAAGAATTAATAAGATTGGTAAGATAAGCGAAAGATGATAAAAGATTAACATCAAATATAATTACAATCAACACAGTATTCCTTCATAATAAACAGTCTCAAATGAATGTTTTGGCTCATTTTCAAAACAACCAGATGGTGTGGCAGTATACTAGCCCGATGTTGCAGAAACACTTCACCATATGCAAAGTGGGTCTGCTAACTATATATAGCCAAACATTATGTCTCCACTTTCAGAGAAGTTACATCTCTTTTTCCCATGTCTACAACTTCGTTTCAATCTCTTACAGCCGTGATGCCGATCACAACAGCACCATCTCAAATTTCGGCAGAGCCCCACTTTGAGGTGAACCTCACCTTGACTAGCCTGAAATTCACCTCAGACCTGGCAGACCCCGCCTCAACCAAGTTCAACGAGACTCAGGACTCTCTGACCTCTCTGGTAGGTGGCCCTTTAAGATCCTCTGTTTCAAGTAAACATGTTTAGCAGCTAAAGGTTTATCTTTGACAAATTCCCTTTTCCTTCATCTAGCTAAACCCACTTCTGAAGAACACTGACCTGGGCCCCGCATCCAGTGGCTGCAAAGTGGTTTCCTTCAGGTAGGTCTCCAGCCTCAGTTCCCATCACATCCAAGAGGAGATGAAAATGCATCATACTGTGATATTGATCAAATATTGCCTTCATCAATGAATGGCCGGGGTCTTCCTCTATCTAAGGGTGTATCTGTGAGGCCAGTGATTAGGGTCGGACGTGTTAAAATCACATCCCTATCTTCCCAGCAAAACACCTGCAGGGCTTGAAAAGTGGACTGATAAGAATTATCCCATTCCCCAAAATTCCTTTAAAAATTCCAATAGGGCTAGGGCAAAAATAGCCCATGCTATGAAAGGTAAATTAAGTGAAACATGTTTTAAATACACCTAGAAACTGATGACTGGTTCCCACTGAGGGATTCCAATATACCACAAGGACATCTCTTTCCCTACAGACAAAGATAATGTTCCAGTGGGAGGGGTCATGTTCTTATTATCAAATGGAAAGACTTAATGCAATATGCGCTTTAATTGCAGGTCAGCAAACAGTGCTGGTGATACTGCAGTCAGTATGGCGTGCACCTACAAGAACGATTCTTCTGCACCAAAGTTTGACAGGATAGTGATATATCGGGAGCTGAGCAACCAGACACAGGGTGTCACTTCGTTGGGACCATACAGCCTGGACCAGACCAGCCTCTTTGTCGATGGTGAGTCACCTTTTGCGCATGGCGAGGAGTCCAGAGCTGGTTCTCCTCTGATCCATTTTGCTGTCTTCCCATTTCTTCCTCCCTCCAAGTCACTAACTCTGCATGTCTTTCAACTTCCAGGTTACAATGAAGCCAGACCTGTGCCCAGCACTACCAGTGAGTATTGCATTATAATAGCTCCTGAGTGTCTGTTACCCTGATCATAGAGATGCAGAAATGTAACATTTATTGTGAAGTAGTTCCTATTCCTTTAGGCCTGAGACAGCTATTTCAATAATAAAGGAAGCTTTCTCCAGCAGTTTGTTGATTGCTGAAAAATGCAGGCACCAGATTATCCCACTGTGTATCAATTCTCAAAATGTTCTCCTTCACATCTAAACCCCCACATTATGTGGTGACTTGCTACAGGTAGCTCTCACACTATCATGTGCATGATGATTTTTCACACCACAGAAAGTCTCCATGCCGAGGCTACTCCAAGTAGCTTAAGACCGTTTTCTTGGTTTTAACTGTGTCAAAGCCGCACACGATTCTAAGGTCAGAGCAAGAACAAACTTTGTGATCTGCCATGCTGTGTTTAATACATTTTGGTTTTCTTCTGTTTTCTGTCTTGGAAATGGACTCCACAGTAACTAAGTGGAAATCCCATTGAGAAGCTGTCTGAACTAGATTTCTGAGAAGGACCCTTTGGATGGTTGATCAAGGTTATGTGTATGGTTCTTTTCATACGACCAATAGAACGTGAGCATTTTGCTCTCGTATTGGTTACATATTCTTTTGTAAATCTCACACTGAGATTTAATAATTAAAATCAACAGATCGTGGGCACATTAAATATTTTACTGCACATGCTCTGATTGAAACACAATCTTGATATTTTCAGCCAATATTATGGACAGCTTGTCAGTGGGCCCAAGGAGAACACACCAAAATCACACAGAATGTCTAGTTGAAAGCACTGCCCTCCCTGCCAGTCTCTCCACCAGGCTCTGAATCACTGTTGCTCTCCTTACGTCAGGTTTTCAGCTAAATGGGTGCATAATAGGTACAGAGATATGATCTGATATGCTAAGCACTCAGAATGCAGGACCCCTATCAAGCTTTCTTATCAATATCCTATGTGTTTATAACCAATGCCATTTTACCAGAACAACAGAACTGGTCCAACATTGCACAGTTTCAAACATTAGGTTTGTTTGTATTCATATTTTTTATTGAATTCATATAGCGCTTTTTGCCAAAAGTGCCAGTAAAACTAAGGAAATAACAACGGTATAATCAATATGTACAATGCAGTCCAGATAAAATCAGAAGAGGGGGGAAGAACAACGTTGGGTTATTAGAAAGAAGTGTCAACAGATGAGCTGTAATCTTAGATGAAAAATAAGTTGAAAGAGAGAGAGAAAGTGATAGAAAGGGGAAGGACGTGCCAATGTTTGGGAGCAAGAAGGGCAAAGGTTCGGAAATGGAAAGATGCACCTGGTGGTTTAGGAACAGAAAGTAGAAACTGATTCTGGGAACGAAGAGGCCGGTAAGGCGAATACAAGGAAACAAGTGAAGAAAGATAAGGAGGGGCGACACCATGGGTACACTTAAAGACAAACAATAGGAAATGATAAAGTACACGCGAGTCAAATGAAAGAAGCAATATAGTAAGTAAAGAAGGTGTGATCAAGGAGAAAGAGAGAAAAGGAGACAAACAGAAGACTTATAGCTAGAATGAAAGGAAAGAAGATGATAGGCAGGAAGACCAAGAAGGAGAGATAAACAGTAGCGATACAGGAGACAACCAAGCATGAAAGAAGAGGCTTAGTAGCATGAAAAGAAACATAGGGTCAAACACAACGAATGTTAAACTGAGAATAGCAGCAGGATCAAGCAGTACAGGAAATATGTAAAGAGACCAAAAGAGAGGGGTCAAAGAATACACCCAAATTACGAGCAGAAGCAAAAGTTAGAGAAGAAGGAGGAAAGGAGAGAAAGGGAGGAGGAAGAGAAGGGGGGATTGGAGTAGCTGGAACAAAAAGAACCTCAGTCTTTGAAGGAATAAGATGGAGAAAGTGGGAAGACATCCAATTTTGAACTGTGGAAAGACAGAGATAGTGAAGTGCGAAGTAGCATCGGAAGAAGAGAAGGAAAAGAAGATGTGGGTGTCAAATGAATAAAGATGAAAAGAAAGATTGAAAGATGAAATAAGAGCAGATAGCGGGGCAGTATAGAATGAGAAAAGAAGGGGGCTGAGGACCAACCCTTGGGGGATGCAATAAAGGAGAGGATGAGAAGGGGAAGTGTGCCCTGCCACGTCACTGGGTAAGATGCGTCAGAAAGACAAGAGCAGATCCCTTTAAGAACAGGGCCAGATAAGCAAAAAGTTGAAAGATAAGAAATAATAAGAGAGTGATCAACATTATCAAATGCTACAGAAAGGTCTAGAAGGATGATTATGGAAGGAAGATGATATTGAATGAGGAGCTGTGAGAAGAGCATTGGGAAATGCAAGAGAGCAGCCTCCGTAGAGTGAGAAGGTTGAAATCCAGATTGAAGTGGAGGAAAATGGGAATGAAGGTTAAGTTAGGCAGAGACTTGAGCATAAGCAGCCTGCTCAAGAAGTTTAGATAAATATGGAAAAGAGAAATCGGTCAGAGATTAGCAGGCCTAGAAGGGACCAGGGAACGCTTCTTCAAGATTGGAAAAATGAGTGAATGCTTAAAGAGGGAGGGAAAGAAAAAGTTGGAGAATGAAGAATTAATAAGATTGGTAAAATAAGGGAAAGATGAGAATAGATTAACATTAAATATAATTACAATCAACGCAGTATTCCTTCATAATAAACAGTCTCAAATGAATGTTTTGGCTCATTTTGAAAACAACCAGATGGTGTGGCAGTATACTAGCCCGATGTTGCAGAAACACTTCACCATATGCAAAGTGGGTCTGCTAACTATATATAGCCAAACATTATATCTCCGCTTTCAGAGAAGTTACATCTCTTTTTCCCATATCTACAACTTCATTTCAATCTCTTACAGCCTTGATGCCGATCACAACAGCACCATCTCAAATTTCGGCAGAGCCCCACTTTGAGGTGAACCTCACCTTGACTAGCCTGAAATTCACCTCAGACCTGGCAGACCGTGCCTCAACCAAGTTCAACGAGACTCAGGACTCTCTGACCTCTCTGGTAGGTGGCCCTTTAAGATTCTCTGTTTCAAGTACAAATGTTTAGCAGCTAGAGGTTTATCTTTGACAAATTCCCTTTTCCTTCATCTAGCTAAACCCACTTCTGAAGAACACTGACCTGGGCCCCGCATCCAGTGGCTGCAAAGTGGTTTCCTTCAGGTAGGTCTCAAGCCTCAGTTTCCATCACATCCAAGAGGAGATGAAAATGCATCATACTGTGATATTGATCATATATTTCCTTCATCAATGAATGGCCGGAGTCTTCCTCTATCTAAGGGTGTATCTGTGAGGCCAGTGATTAGGGTCGGACGTGTTAAAATCACATCCCTATCTTCCCAGCAAAACACCTGCAGGGCTTGAAAAGTGGACTGATAAGAATTATCCCATTCCCCGAAATTCCTTTAAAATTCTAATAGGGCTAGGGCAGAAATAGCCCATGCTATGAAAGGTAAATTAAGTGAAACATGTTTTAAATACACCTACAAACTGATGACTGGTTCCCACTGAGGGATTCCAATATACCACAAGAACATCTCTGTCCCTACAGACAAAGATAATGTTCCAGTGGGAAGGGTCATGGTCTTATTATCAAATGGAAAGACTTAAATCAATATGCGCTTTAATTGCAGGTCAGCAAACAGTGCTGGTGATACTGCAGTCAGTATGGTGTGCACCTACAAGAACGATTCTTCTGCACCAAGGTTTGAGAGGATAGTGATATATCGGGAGCTGAGCAACCAGACACAGGGTGTCACTTCGTTGGGACCATACAGCCTGGACCAGACCAGCCTCTTTGTCGATGGTGAGTCACCTTTTGCGCATGGCAAGGAGTCCAGAGATGGTTCTCCTCTGATCCATTTTGCTGTCTTCCCATTTTCTCCTCCCTCCAAGTCACTAACTCTGCATGTCTTTCAACTTCCAGGTTACAATGAAGCCAGACCTGTGCCCAGCACTACCAGTGAGTATTGCATTATGACAGCTCCTGAGTGTCTGATACCCTGATCATAGAGATGCAGAAATGTAACTTTTATTGTGAAGTAGTTCCTATTCCTTTAGGCCTGAGACAGCTATTTCAATAATAAAGGAAGCCATCTCCAGCAGTTTGTTGATTGCTGAAAAATGCAGGCACCAGATTATCCCACTGTGTATCAATTCTCAAAATGTTCTCCTTCACATCTAAACCCCCACATTATGTGGTGACTTGCTACAGGTAGCTCTCACACTATCATGTGCATGATGATTTTTCACACCACAGAAGGTCCCCATCCCGAGGCTACTCCAAGTAGCTTAAGACCTTTCCTTGGTCTTGACTGTGTCAAAGCCGCACAAGATTCCTAAGGTCAGAGCAAAAACAAACTTTGCGATCTGCTATGCTGTGTTTAATACATTTTGGTTTTCTTCTGTTTTTGCTCTTGAAAATGGACTCCACAGTAACTAGATGAAATCCCACTGAGACGCTGTCTGAACTAGATTTCTGAGTAGGCCCCTATAGATGGTTGATCAAGGTTATGTGTATGGTCCTTCTCATATGACCAATAGAACGTAAGCATTTTGCTCTCGTTTTGGTTACATGTTCTTTTGTAAATCTCACATTGAGATTTACTAATTAAAATCAACAGATCGTGGGCACATTAAATATTTTACTGCACATGCTCTCATTGAAACACAAGCTTGATGTTTTCAGCCAATATTATGGATAGCTTGTCAGTGGGCCCAAAGAGAACACACCACAATCACACAGAATGTCTAGTTGAAAGCACTGCCCTCCCTACCAGTCTCTCCACCAGGCTCTGAATCACTGTGGCTCTCCTTCCTTCAGACTTTCAGCTACATAGATGCATAATAGGGACAGAGATATGACCTGATATGCCTAGCACTCAGAATGCAGAATCCCTATAAAGCTTTCTTATCAATATCCTATTGGTTTATAACCAATAGTATTTTGATAGACAAATGAAGCAACCCCTGCAACCAGCACTACCAGTGAGTCTTACATGATAATGACCATTGATTGTCGATTGAGTTGCAGCAAGTTAACTTTAAATACAAAGGCAACCATTAGCCTGTAAAACAATTATTTCTGTAAGAAGGAAGCTGCCTCAAAAAATGGCAAAATAATCGAGACACCAGATAAACCAACCCCTGAACAAGCCTCGAAATATTCTCCTTTACAATTAAATTCGACATGTTGTGGTGTTTTGTTTCAAGTACCTCCTACACGATCATCTGCATGCCGATTTTTTAAGTGGTACAAAAGAAACCCGCAAACCACATATGAAAAAATCCCCAGTCTGGCGGCCCCTTCTGGGGTCCTGACTACGAACTAGTGCAAGGAGGTTTCTCTGACCGGAGCAAAAACAAAAATCAATTGATGTTATAACATTAAGTCCCAAGCTACCATATGACCCAGCCACCATATGCCCATCCGTCAAATTAGATATGCTAATTGGGAGGGCATGTAATGGCCGACATAGGAGTTAGGGCTCCAATGCTCTTAGAACATGGCAGCCTTCAGAGATAGCAGCTAGAATGCTCTGTCATAAACAGAACGAGACAAGAGACTAGCCAGAGAATGTTGAAGTGGAAGGCCCATAATTGACGTTATTGCCCTCTCTCTGCCACTGTATTGTCCGCAGTGGAACTGATAGCTTTCCAATGTTGTAATCTATGGGGACTAATACACTTGTGTTACGAAACATTACTATACAAATTAGGCCGAAACACTGTCAAACAACTTTTGTAACTGGTCTTCTGAGTGGGCCCTTACAAATTGTTGATCACGGTTATACCATAATGCCATGACAACTTAGCTATCTTATTGATTTGGTTGTTAATCTGAAACTTAATACATTAGCAATAACCGAGGTCCAGGCACATCACATATGTCTCTGCATATACAACTCACACATTATTGTTGATATGTTTGTTGGTGTTCTCCCTTTCTGCTCCCCTCCCCTTCTGTTCCATGTGTCGATTGCACGGGCCTTGCAATTGTAAGCAGTCATGTTAGGCTTCCCAGCTTCTGCACTTCTGCCCACCTCGCTCTTTGCATTTACACTGGTCTGTAATCTCCAGAACTGTGAATAACCTTTTATTACTCTGCTCTGTTGCCTCTGTTCTTCTCCCCTACCCACACCCACACCCCCGACCCCCGCTCCCGTCATCCTCTTGGAGCTCTACAAAGTCTTCTGCGCAGTCCAGCTGGCGCCTTCTAAAACTTCATTAAATACATATACAAATGACAATGTCCCCTTCCTTCCAGCCATGAAAACAACACCAACAGCACCAGCTCTGGTTCCAGTTGAAGCTCAGTTCACCCTTAATTTCACGCTCACCGACCTGCTATTCACTTCTGGCATGGAGAAACCTGGCTCCACCCTCTTCAACATCACGGAGATGATAACGACAGCTCTGGTAGGTCTTGCTTAACTGACATCAGCAAACTCAAATTATTTCATACCTGCTCTGTTTATTAGTGTTGGGGTTGGGGAATCCAAACAGCCTACAAACTGGTATTTGAATACACTAGCTTGACCTGGCTATCATTGGCCCAGGCTCTCTCTCTCTCTCTCTCTCTCTGTTTTATTACATATGAGTGCTGCGAAAGTCTCCTTGTGAATTGGACTCAGCGCTTTACACTCTATGCTTAAGTTCATAGGAAGCCCAGGCGCAGAGTGAGATGCAGCTCAGATCTGAGTCTAACACATGTAGAGATTGGGCCTTTACCTGGCTGGGATGAAGCCAGGGGACTTTTATCCACTCGCCCCCCCACCCCCCCCAGGATTTTACCTGATAGCTCCAGCCCAGAAAAAGTCAGTCGAAAGACTTCAGACCTCGCTGCATAAATGTACATTATTTGGGAGTAAAGAGCGGCAGGGGGGGTCATAACTGAGCAGGCAATGACCCTTTGGACTTAAATTGCCATTCAACCCTTTGGCAAAACAATGAGACCATGGACGATAAAGTCCCAACCAACCCCAAGAAGTTCTCCTGTGCAAGCTGGGTGAGAGTGGGCAGAGGGGGTGGAGGGCTGCACTGGCACTACCCACTGGCCTCTGGATGATCTGTGTGAGAGACAGAGTCTTACAGCCATTGCGTGAGCTCATCATGCTACCCAACTGTGGCAGAAGCACACCGGTTACTTGGATTACTTTTAAACTGTACGGCTGTGCCAGTAGGCCCTTTGCATAGGCCGCATTCTTATAATGCAGGGATGTATGTTGGTGTCCACGCTGCGATGACCACCTCTCGCTTCTTTGGCGAGACATTCAGCGGCTGAACCTCCCTCTTCTAATGCAATGGCCATTCTGCTCCATACTTGTGGGATTGTCCTGTACCATGACCTCACCGGTTGTCACAAAGGGGTCATCTTACATGTGTCCAGACATTGCACGGACTGGAACGCATATGAAATGCACTTCCCTGCATGAAGTCACCTCCTTGCAACAATGATTGCATAACCGTGCACTGAAACCCTGGTGGTGGTCACAGGTTACTGGGCATCTTTGCACCTGAGTATAAACTGCCTCTTGTCAAGTGCATGCATGATGGTGGGAGGCATCCCTAGCCACCTGCATAGGGGTGTTGCCAGGTCAAGAAGAAAAGTGGGGCTGCGCTAATGTCAGGACTCTCGGGACTCGGGCTCGCTAGTCTTTTGGCTGTAGCCCCTGAGCTTCTATCTGGGGCTACAACCAAAAGGCCCCTCAACCCCGTCCCTCCCCCCCTAGCGACGCCTCTGCCACATCTATAGCAACTCCACCCACATCAAAATCAGATGCGGCCGGGATGCTGTTGTATTTGTATGGTGGACTGGGTGACATTCTATCCCTCCACTCTGCTTTGCAAATCCATTGAAATCACGGGGTCTCTTAACGTTTTACTCATGCTTTTTGGGCATGCTTATTACATACCTCTTCCACCAAAATGGACCCCACAAAATGTTGGTGCGTTTCCTTATGCCAAACAATAGAAGAAAAACGCTGTGACATACATTGTTTGCAATTTAAAATAAATAAAAAAAGGGAAGACAGCTGAATCTACCAGACGTCTTTTCTATATTGGCTGTGTGATTGCTAAACGGTCTTTATCTGGAAATCTGCACATGCCTCCCACCCGCAACCCCACCTCCCCCCGCCTTGAAGACTTTCTGAAAGATCTGGCGATGGTAAACGAGTGTGAAGACCAATATGTGTTAACAGTGGCTGCCACCTGTCCCCCGAAGGATATCTGGGCTCCAAACAGGGATTACCTCTGTAACTTGCTACCGACAATGAACCCTCACCGTGTCTACCCCCTAATTTCTTACCTAATGTCATGTGATACAGGGTTAGAGTTCAAAGATACTATATGCTGTGATAACATGTTGAACTTGTACTGGCCCTTGCCTGTTGTGACTCTCTTTAAAGTAAAGTTTTTTAAAAATTTGACTTTGACCTGCACTTGTCTTATGTTTTGTCTTCTTAATGTCATCACTGTACAGATCGACCCTCTGTTGAACAGCACGAGCCTGGGACCTGCCTTTTCTGGGTGCACTGTACAGACGTTCAGGTATGGCCGGGGTGCAACTTTCTCCCTTCTTCATTGCTTTCATGCAAGACCTAAAAAAACGTCCTTCTAAAAAAAACATATGACTAGTAGCGAGCCCTTAATCTTCTGAACTTAAATGAGCCCGGTACTGTGCCCCCTTCCTTTATCAATCATTTCAACCTTTCCTCCTGGTAAACTCTCTCCCTGGGTGTAGTCACCCAACAGCATTCCAACATGTGCTGTACGTTTGCCCTGTGGGGTTAAACTGCTGCTGGAACGCTTTTCCTCCATTTTCTGTCTCTCCCTCTCTTCATTGGCTTGACTGGCTGAGGTGCTCGGAAGTGATTCCATTTTATCCTAGAACGCCCACTACCCAATAATAAGCCTGCTACTAGCAACTGTTATAAACTGCAGACTGGCTTTGATGACACCTTGCCTCGACGAGAAATTATGAACTGGGTCAGGCTGTAGTCTATTCTCCATATAGTGTTTGAATTTAGCGACAGACAGATTGCTGGTTGGTGTGAACGTCTTTAGTAAGATAGAGCGATAAAGCCCCACAGCGAGCCTGGATCAACTGACGAGGTGGAATCGCTATGGACAGGAACTCACATGGGTTCTGTAATGCATGTACATAAAATGCTCCACATCTACCTTTTCCCATGACAATTATCTTTTTGGTGAAAGTGGAGTTAGATCACATAGTTCTGGAGGCAGACGGGCCTCATGCACACTCTTCCACTCTCAGGTCCCTTGCTTGGTTAGGACATTTACACGTCCATGAGTGACATCCCTAGCCCGGTCCTCTTCGGGCAACAGTGCTGGCTCAAGTATGCTACCCTCTCCAGGTTCCAAGCCTTACTGTCACTTGTTAACATTTTGTTGTATAGGACCTTCCCAACCCTCACCAGTTTAGAGCACTGAAAGGGAACCTACCGTAATGAAAGGGGAAGTTTGGCTCTGACCTGAATTCTTGCCTTACCTCTCTGTAGTGCATATTCAATCTGGTGCCCCCCCCTCCCTGACCCATGGGGTTGGGGGTTTAGCTTTGCGTTGGGTTTAGTGCACTGAATCACTTTGAATAGGGGATATTTGGGTGGTGGACTAAGGGGTATATTTGTGGGCTACTACGGTGTCCATCACCACCTTCTTTCAGTCTAGATTTGTTGATCAAGCCCAACGGATACTATCTTTCATGACTTTGTCAAACCTCTTGACAGTGTCATATGTATATGGATGATAAAGTGCCCTATTCCATTTCCCCCCCAGGCACCACCTCATTTCTTCTGTCCGCTGTTATCAGTCAGTAGAACCATTCAGAAGCCTTCTCTTTTAAACACCTCATCCAAAAAGGAGATAATGTTTCTGATATAAATTCCTTTGGTTATTGATATTTCTACCCATCATGTCAATGAATTATTGAGAAGTATGCAGTACATAGCTATGTCCCTGCTACATATAGAACCTATTAGCTCCATTCCTTGTACCAAGCAATTTGGGTCCCCTCACCTGGGTCGTAGGTGGGGGTGAGCCTGACACGCCTTTTGACTGGTTTCCCACTGCACGTACTCCCTGACTGCACCGACAATGCGGAAATTGCACAATGCGAACCAATATCCGCATTGGGTGCACTTCTTGATCATCCCTTAGTGGCCTTCATGTCCCAATGACCCAACGTGCTTACGTGGGCCTACAAAGGGAATGATCCTCTTTCCACATGACTCCCTTCCATAGGTATTTGATCGCTTATGGGGCACAACCCTTACAACCTCAGGCTCTTAAGCAACATCCTGTCGCAGCTTTTCTTCCTGGCGCACTCCCTGATCTCCCTTAAGGATTGTTTTTCAGCTACATCAAGGTCTCACTCTGGTTGGGACACAGCCATTGGCTTCCAATGCAATGAAGGTACATTCTCCAGATCTGATTTCATATCCGTAACTTCCCAGCCGCTTGGTTTGTACCAATCTACGGTCTACATCCTTTCCTTATCAACCTCCATACATTGAACTCATTCTCCACAGAATTGGGTATGAAGTAGGAACACTATTCGGCCATGCCCAAGAATGATAAGAGGTTGTTTCTGATGTTGGTTAGTACATCACGCTGGAGTACCCTGGCCCTTTATTATATGCCCTAGGACGGTATTCAATGAGGTCTCGATTAACCTTGCATTTTTACCTGATAAGGGTTATTTCCGACTCTGATATCATCTCTAGTATTCTTTATAATCTTTGGTTTTTTCTCAGCTGACCTTGTCAGACCCCAGGGTGTAATCTTGAGAAACAGTCCTGGTACTTTGTTCTCTGACTGGACAGCCTTTACATGGCAAGCCTGAAGTGTGAGGCAACTCAAACCAGGCTGAACGGCATGTGGATATACTGGTATGCAGGCGGTTCTGGTACACCTGCACATTTTCTTTGGCCTGCATTTCAAAGGAAGTGCATTAATAGAGATATTTTCACTATCCCATAACTTTCTCCATAAACAGCATTGGCATAAGGGTCACAAGGGTTCATTCGGTGCTTCCATTGTGTAAGTGGTTCACCTGGTGTGGGAAGACACATCATGGGAGAAGGCATGTTTTGCATATCTGTGTTGTCTGTAGGGGTATCTCCCCATCCCAAGCCCACACGTTTACACACTGCTCTGTGATGATGTATCTGTTCTAACTTTGCACTATAGCATGTCCCACCCCTGGGCTCACAGCATTGTCTACAGTTGTTGTTGCTCCTTTTTCGTTTCTTGCTGGCTTTATTCTTTTTGCTTTCTTTTTTCCCCTCTTTGTGCTTGCTCTGATGCACACACACTGCAAGCATTTAGCAGTGCACCATTTAGAGCGGCCTGTTTGCAGCATTCTTCATTCCTAGGCACTGGCCGCTGCCCACGTCCTGGTTGAGAATAAATCTGACCCCAATGAAGAATTTGTGGCAGTTATGTGGGCAGGTGTAAGACTCCATAAAAAGCGTTTTATGGGAAGTGGACAGACTCCAATGATGCATGTTAGGCTGCAATGTGGGAATGAGTGATACTTGATTGAAGCATCTGAGATCAGCGATTTGCGAATTGATGAGAGGCAATGCAATGCAGAAGGCATGAGATGGGATCATTCATGTACCATTGAAGTGCATGAAGCCAAGGCACGGGAGTGAGTGACACATTAATAATGTCCTGGAGCTGGTTCTATGGAGATCAGTTAAAACCAACACAGAGGTTGGATGGAGATGTGTGGGAAGGTGAGTGATGCCAAGGCAGGAATAAGCCCCGGGATGTGAGGCAAGAGTGAAGATCCATTGGCATGTACAAGGGCAGTGACAGAGGGATGTGGAGAACACAGATTACATCATTAGAGTGCAGGGTGGAATACGTCCATGGAATGAGTGTGCCATAGCTATGTGCATTCTAAGCATCCAGGTGCAGTACTCCTTGCAGTGCACTCTCCAAGCTCATCAAGAACAAATATTCCCTTTTTGGTTCTTCAACAGTGCCGGCACCAAAGTGAAGATGGTCTGTATGTACAGAAATAGCTCTACGTCACCCACGTTTGACAAGGTGGCACTCTACCGGGAGATCAGTAACAAAACTGAGGGCATTACCAAATTAAATGCCTACGACATGGACAAAAGCAGCCTCTACGTGAACGGTGAGAACCACAGATCCCTTTCCTAAGTTAAAGTGAAGAGTGCAAGTGTTGGGATTCAGTGGGTGCAATATTCCCAGAAGGCATTCTGGTGTGGTCGGACAATGGTAAGAAAGACCTTTTGTCTCTTTCAGATTTTGGGTTCATGTTCGTTTTTAAGCTAACCTTTTAAGAGGGTCTAAGAATAATGGTTCTGATTATGACCAACTCCTACCAGCTGCAGATTTATCAACCTTCCCCCTTTACATCGGGGAGGGAGGGAGCTCGTGGATGGGGGTGGACTGTAGGAGGGCTAGCTGGCATTAGGCTTCACTACAGAATGCACACTTGCTAATCCTAAACCAATTGGGATTTAATCAGAAGGGGATGCGGTTCAGTGGCTATGTGACACCGGATTTCTACTCCTGTTTTTCCCTTTGGGCAAGCTGTTTTGGGAATGCTACCAAATAGGATTTTAGGTTGTGTTATCGTATGTTGTGTTATGTTACATTATGTTAACTGGGCCTTTTTAAGCTCGCTGTCACCAGCTGGACATGGAGTATCAAATGATGATCCAACGGTTCATCCTCTGCATCCTCTCTCTCTCTGTCTTTCTCTTTATCTCTTTCTCTCTTTATCTCTCTCTCTCACTCTCAATCTTTCTCTCAATCTCTCTCTCTCTTTCTCTCTCAGAGTAACGTAACATAAATTTGATCTTACTGAGACAACATGAATGTTATCTTACTCAGGAAAGCACATTTTCTAACAGCAACATTTTGAATAAAAATAGAAAATACTTAGAAGGTTATCATTGCAAGATGAAAAATCTTGTACACAACTATTGTACTCTTTTTATATAACCAAATGAGAAAGGGGAACGGTATAAATAGCACCAAGTCCAGTCCAGGCTGCTTTAAATAAAATCAAAGTGCATTTTGGGAACACAAGAAAGACTACAGATCTTTATGTTTGACAAATATGGCTGTGATGAAAGTGGTGTATACCTGGACAACCAAGTACATAATGCGCTATGGCCTGGCTGTTCATTTCATTTTTCACAACGTTCACTCTAACATTGAAAGGTTAAAATGTTTATAACTTTGAAGCATATGTACGGATTTCAACAGCTTCCAGATTTGGATGTGAGGGTAATATAGCTGTGATATCTGTTACCCCTTTGAGTTCCAAGCACTACCTGAAAATAATGGTTTCTTTTCGTGTCATAATTTTCATCCATGCATATACTTTGTTTCAAAAGCACCAATATCCTTTCAAAATACATATAAAGCTTTTTAGATATCTGTCTATTTGGGAGTTGGCATGTGTACAGCCATAGCAATACACTGGGTATTGCAAGTTAATTAGGTTAGATTAGTAAATGGCCTTGTGTGAATCTTAGGACTGTTGGAGAAGGAAGGTCTGATAGCCTGGGAAGCTCAGTCTACATATGCATTGCCCAACATGAGACTTGGCATGCGGCATTCAACCAGTGTTATAAACGTACTGCTGGTGACACACATACATATGTTCCCATTCTAAGTAGCACTCACTCTGCAGCATTTTGTAATTGTCTCTTATCATGCACTTTCACAGTTTGTATGTCTTGTAGTTAACATGTCTTAACATTTATTTCTGTATATTGATGTCAATCATCTTTTATTTCCAGGATACAATGAGGCCATTCCAGAAATACACGCTACTAGTAAGTATAACATTTACTTTGTATTTGTGTACCTTCTTGGAGGAGTGCAGAGGAGGGTCACGAGGAGAAACTGTCAGGCAGGGCAGCGGGGGGGGGGGATCCACCCAGACAAAAAGGCTCTAAACTGTACCTGAAAACATCAAAGTTGACTTATCTCAAGGAAAGTGGGGGGGCTTCAAAATGTCTGCCTAAGAAGTAATATAAATTGACTGGAGCAAGAATTTGTTGAAATGCAGCTACTCCACACTCTCAGGTGCCCAACACAGATTGTGTGCTTTTCCCGGTAGAAGATTGAGTTTGAAGCATTTTGAACAACTCTTCCACTTAGCCATTTGGCACGTTCTCTCCTTTTGCTGAGAATTAAAATAAATGGGCCACCATTGGACGCAGATGTTGTTTTCATCTGGTCTGATATAATTAGAAGTCGTCATGATCCATTAATGCAGCCGCAACTTAAAAATTTCGATATTTTTACTTGAGTGTTCATGTAGGTTTGTCATGATAGATTTCTGGAACGGGGAATATGTCGATGCTCCCGGGTGGAGCTGCTGGGTGCTGGGATCTACTGGAGGACATTGCGCTTAATATCACAAGAGTGGCTATAGGGCACCTCTAGTCAAAAAGATCTTGTGAGCGAGACAGGATGTTAATGAGGACATTCGCTGGGCACTATGCGGCAATGCACTGCAGGTATCCTGTGCCCCAGGCTCAGGAATGGCGCTACAGCAGACAACTCCCAGTGTCCACATCACTGTCTGTATTTCTCTTTCCTTCCAGCTGTAGAACCACCTATTGTTGTAGTCACCAACGCCCCAGTTGAGAGCATCAGGACCGTAAACTTCACTTTAAACCTCACCATTACCAACTTGCCCTACACAGAGGATCTAGCTGCAACTCCCCCGTCAACAAAGTTCAACGCCACTTCCATTGTCATGCAAGCTCTGGTAAGTGTGGGTGCATGGTATTTCCTTTTCTGCCATTCTTTATACCTACAAGCGATTTTTCATGAAGTGCTTTTTGTAATCACTTCCAGATTGACTCTGTCTTAAAGAACAGCAGCATCGGAGCAAAGTACCAGGGCTGCAGCATTGACTCATTCAGGTAAGCTGGGAGCTTGTGTTCTCAGGCCACGGGACGAGATATGTGACAATGACGAACCCGGGCCAGACTTGACTGACTAGGGAGGTGTCTTGAAACACTTGTGTATAGGCGCGCTATAAATGCCATATCATATCATATCATATCATATCCTATCATATCATTGGCCATGGTCTATGTGCATGATTCTTCCACTGCAAGGCCTATTGGTTAGCATGTGCTTCCTGCTTGTGCGCCAATGTCTGCAAATCAATCGGCAGGGAGTGCAGGGTCTAAGAGGCCAATTGGAGAATGTGGGCCTACTTAGACGAGTGATGAAGCTGTGCAAGCACCATGCCAGCTGTGGGGTGCTGGGTGGCTTCATCCTATGGTTGGTCATGACAGAATGACCCTATCATGCAGTAATCTATACATGGACACTGCACTTGGCAATCCAGTTGCTCTTCTTGATTCCATCGACTGTGATCTCATGCCGTCCCATTTCTCTCTCGTAGCAAAGGCACTGCTGAGTCACAGACCAAGCTGAATGCCATCTGCACACTGAAGAAAGAGGCCACCGGACCCCAGTTTGACAAAGTGGCCATCTACCAGGAGATCAAACAGAAGACCACAAACATCACCTTGTTGGGCAACTACCATATGGACCCAAATAGTCTCTATGTTGATGGTAAGAGGACCTGTAACAGCAGTTTTAATACAAGAATTCTATGTTAGAGGGGGGATGTGTCTTTGGTTAATGAGCCATGGCACGGGGAGCTGTGCCAATCTTCTGCAGGCTCTAGCTTTGAAAGGAATTTATGACTACCAAATAATGAAGGGAACAAGGAACCAGACCAGGCCAGATAATTTGCATGCACCTCCAACCTATCCTCAAAATGAATGCTGGCAAATAGAAGTAGCACAGCCCAGTTTGACACAGTGGCCAACTAAGAGGAGATCAAACAGAAGAACATCAACATCACAATGTTGGGCAGCTGCCATCTGGACAAATATAGCCTCTATGTTGATGGTAAGGGGACATGTAACTACCCAGATAATGCCTTGATTCAGTAACAGATGTGCATCTGCCGTTGGCCAAGAAGGGTCATCACAGCTGAAACCTGCCACATTCAAGTGGACAGCCCTTTCTGTGCTAATCCTTCTTCACCTTGTGTATGTAAAACAGTAACATGTTTGCAATATTACAACAGGGCATCCCCCAAACTGTTGTCTTCTTGTAAGAGGTACTCTTTGAGTGTTTTTGACGCCCCAGGCAAGGACGGGAGGTTTGGAAGTTGTTTGGGATATTTATCTGTAGGAGTCTCTCTGCCACAGGGCTAGACTACTTAGGACATTGAAAGACAACACATCAGGTGCATCAAGAAAACATAGTAGTGTATTTTTTAAAGCCTGCATGCAGAAATCCGCACTTGGACAACACTTATACTAGGCTAACGCAAAATTAATTTGCAAGCCTTGGGCATGGCAAAAGTCCCTTCTTACGAGCCTAACATATCCACTCGATTTGCAAAAGGGTAAAATAAATGTTTTAGGAAAACGTAATTCAAACTCAAGTACCACCAACCGCACAATGTTTGGCATTTACCATGTGGACAAGGATCATAACTCGCTAGACGCTGCCCGCCCGTCTCCTCCCCGCCAGCCGGTAGAGATGTACCCCTACTCTGTGCCCCTCTGTATCCCACGCCCCGCTGTATATCTGTTCTGTTGTGACCTCTGTAAAGCGCTCCATTATGTATCTGTATTGTTGTATTGCTGTGCACCTCTGTAAAGTGCTCTGTTGCTTCTCGAAGCTATGTTCCAGATGGAATAAATATAATAATAATAATAATAATAATAATAATAATAATAATATTAAAGTACAGTGTGAGGTGTGTGATAGATGGGGGTCATAATGACACATTTTGACTTCAGAGCACCTGCCACTGACAAAAGGTATCATTGGAGAGGTTGACAGAAATAAAAGAGTGCAGTACACCAGCCATGCACAGGCACTCAGACTCTCAAGAAAAAAGAAGAAGAGGGGGTTAGGGGAATATGGGGGTAATCGGCCATGCAACATAAACTTCAGCCACACTTCCCACACAATGGGAGACACATCTCATTATTGATTCCAAAAATAACAATTACTTTTTTGCTATCCCACACCACAAACTGCATTCTCAGTGTGTTGTCTTCTTTACTGGACATTACTATGACCCAATAGCTTATATTTACCTTAACGAATTAAATTAATCCTGCAGCAAAGAAAGCCAGGATCAGCAGTTTTCAAGATGGATGCTTAGTCCACTGAGCTATCTGACTAGCTCAATTAAGGGAAGGAAGGAATGAGAAGTTCTAATAGGTCTGGGGATCCCACACACAGCAGATGTATAGTCGCCGATTTATCTGTGTCCCTCTGCTGATTCTGCAGGGCCCACAAAGCCACTGAAACCCTTGAATCTCTCTGGGTACCTGTCCTGATGCTATACCGGTCACACATAGCAGAAGGATAGTCCTGAATCTCTCTGGGTATCCCTGCTGATGCGGTAGAACCTGCGCATGCCAGAAGGATTGCCTTGAGTTTCTCTGGGTCCCTCTGCCACTACTGTAGAACAGAAGGATACCCTTGAGTTTCTCCAGGTCCCCTGTTGCTGCTGCAGAACCAAAGGATGGCCTTGAGTTTCTCTGGCCCCCTTGCTTATGCTGTAGAACAGAAGAATTGCCTTGAGTTTCTCTGGTCCCCCTGCTGCTGCTGTAAAACAGAAGGCTATCCTTGAGTTTCTCTGGTCCCCCTGCTGCTGCTGTAGACAGAAGGATACCCTTGAGTTATTATTTTTTTTTTAATGTTTATTTGTTCATGGTTTATCAAAAACCTTTACAAAATAGTCACAAAAGAATAGAAACAGAATGATAAGAAGGCATTAATATTTTCACAATCGCAATATACACATTTCTTTAAATTACATCAAAAGAAAGAGTACAAACATTAAAACAAAATTCAGGAGTCAAGACATGTCTAACTTAAATCACATACTGTTTTTAAAAAGGAAATAACACGGTTGATCAAAATCGATGTGTATCCATTTCTCATTTTGTACCATATGTAATTGGGATCATTACTAAAACTATTGTCAAATAACTCTGCAAAGTATTCAGTTCTTTGTTTTAACCCCTGCTGCTGCTGTAGAACAGAAGGATAGCTTTGAGTTTCTCTGGTCCCCCTGCTGCGCTGTAGAACAGAAGGATAGCCTTGAGTTTCTCAGGGTCCCTCTTATGGTGCTGTAGAACCAAAGGATAGCCTTGAGTTTCTCTGGGTCCCTCTGCTGCTGCTGTAGTACAGAAGGATAGCCTTCAGTTTCTCTGGGTCCCTCTGCTGCTGCTGTAGTACAGAAGGATAGCCTTCAGTTTCTCTGGGTCCCATTACTGCTGCTCACACAGTGCATGAATGTGTGGGCCGCCTTAAAACTAACCCCCCTTCTACGGCCATTTCATAGGAATGCTGGAATAGTATCTGAGGGTCTATTTGTAAACGTGATGCAGGGATGACTCACAATTAATCAACTGGGTTCCTGAAATCGCCCAGGTCAGAGTAAGTGTGAGATTCCCTGCATTGCCAGTACATGGAAGAACATACAGCCTGTGCTGTGGAACACAACATACGTGGAAGAGGGGCGCTCTCTTTCCACCGAGACGATACACCTACAAAATGGCTTTGCCTGTGCACAATTATTTGCAATTGTAATGATTTTCTGAGAGGCAGCCATGTGATAGGGACTTAAACCAGTGACCCTGAGCTGGAGGAATAACCAAGCCATGAAGGATATTGGAACCGCCTAGAACTACCAAAAGAAGGCCCCACCTGGCATCTGACTTGCAGATGGTATGTCTTGTACATGTCTTATTAACATTTATTTCTGTATATTGATGTGAATCATCTTATATTTCCAGGATACAATGAGGCCATCCCAGAAACACACGCTACTAGTAAGTATGACATTTACTTTGTATTTGTGTACCTTCTTGGAGGAGTGCAGAGGAGGGTAACGAGGAGCAACAGTCAGGCAGGGCAGCGGCCCAGGGGTCCACCCACACAAGGAGGCACCAAACTGTGCCTGAAAACATCTTAGCTGGCTTATTTCAAGGGAGGCGGGGAGGGCTCCAAAATGTCTGCCCAAGAAGCAATATAAATTGACTGGAGCAAGAATGTGTTGAAATGCAGCTATTCCGCACTCTCAGGTGCTCAACACAGATTGTGTGCTTTTCCAGGTAGAAGATTGTGTTTGTAGCATTTTGAACACATCTTCCACTTAGCCATTTGGCACGTTCTCTCCTTTTGCTGAGAATTATGGGCCACCATTGGACGCAGATCTTGTTTTGATCTGGTCTGATATAATTAGCAGTCGTTCATGATCCAATAATGCAGCCGCAACTTAAGAATTTCGTTATTTTTACTTGAGTGTTCATGTAGGTTTGTCATGATAGATTTCCGGTACAGGGAATATGTCGATGCTCCCCGGTGGAGCTGCTGGGTGCTGGGATCTACTGGAGGACATTGCGCTTAATATCACAAGAGTGGCTATAGGGAACCTGTAGTCAAACAGGTCTTGTGAGCGAGACATGATGTTTATGAGGACATTCGCCGGGCAATATACAGCAATGGACTGCAGGTATCCTGTGCCCCAGGCTCAGGAATGGCGCTACATCAGACAACTCCCAGTGTCCA
This sequence comes from Ambystoma mexicanum, assembly GCF_040938575.1. Lineage (NCBI taxonomy): Eukaryota > Metazoa > Chordata > Amphibia > Caudata > Ambystomatidae > Ambystoma > Ambystoma mexicanum. Next base: position 588,179,050 of record NC_090921.1, read on the forward strand.
CATCACTGTCTGTATTTCTCTTTCCTTCCAGCTCTAGAACCACCTATTGTAGTCACCAACACCCCAGTGGAGAGCATCAGGACCGAAAACTTCACCTTAAACCTCACCATTACCAACTTGCCCTACACAGAGGATCTAGCTGCAACTCCCCCTTCAACAAAGTTCTACGCCACTTCCATTGTCATGCAAGCTCTGGTAAGTGTGGTTGCATGGTATTTCCTTTTTCTGCCATTATTTATACCTACAAGCGATTTTTCATGAAGTGCTTTTTGTAATCACTTCCAGATTGACTCTGTCTTAAAGAACAGCAGCATCGGAGCAAAGTACCAGGGCTGCAGCATTGACTCATTCAGGTAAGGTGGGAGCTTGTGTTCTCAGGCCACGGGAGGAGATATGTGACAATGATGAGCCCAGGCCACACTTGACTGACTAGGGAGGTGTCCCATTGGTCAAGGTCTATGTGCATGATTCTTCGACTGCAAGGTCTATTGGTCAATATGTGCTTCCTGCTTGCATGCCAATGTCTGCAAATCAATCTGCAGGGAGAGCAGGGTCTAAGAGACAATTGGAGAATGTGGGCCAACTTAGAAGAGTGATGAAGCTGTGCAAGCACCATGCCAGCTGTGGGGTGCTGGGTGGCTTCACTCTATGGTTGGTCATGATAGAATGACTCTATCATGCAGTAATCTATGCATGGACACTGCACTTGGCAATCCAGTTGCTCGTCTCCATTCCATCGACTGTGATCTCATGCCATCCCATTTCTCTCTCGTAGCAAAGGCACTGCTGAGTCACAGACCAAGCTGAATGCCATCTGCACACTGAAGAAAGAGGCCACCGGACCCCAGTTTGACAAAGTGGCCATCTACCAGGAGATCAAACAGAAGACCACCAACATCACCTTGTTGGGCAACTACCACCTGGACCCAAATAGTCTCTACGTTGATGGTAAGAGGACCTGTAACAACAGTTTTAATACAATAATTATATGTTAGATTGGGGATGTGTCTTTGGTCAATGAGCCATGGCATGGGGAGCTGTGCCAATCTTCTGCAGGCTCTAGCTTTGAAAGGAATTTATGACTACCAAATAAAGAAGGGAACAAGGAACCAGACCAGGGCAGATAATTTGCATGCACCTCCAACCTATCCTCAAAATGAATGCTGGCAAATAGAAGTAGCACAGCCCAGTTTGTCAAAGTGGCCAACTAAGAGGAGATCAAACAGAAGTCCACCAACATCGCAATGTTGGGCAGCTGCCATCTGGACAAATATAGCCTCTATGTTGATGGTAAGGGGACATGTAACTACCCAGATAATGCCTTGATTCAGTAACAGATGTGCATCTGCCGTTGGCCAAGAAGGGTCATCACAGCTGAAAACTGCCACATTCAAGTGGACAGCGCTTTCTGTACTAATCCTTCTTCACCTTGTGTATGTAAAACAGTAACATGTTTGCAATATTACAACAGGACATGCCCCAAACTGTTGTCTTCTTGTAAGAGGTACTCTTTGAGTGTTTTTGACGCCCCAGGCAAGGACGGGAGGTTTGGAAGTTGTTTGGGATATTTATCTGTAGGAGTCTCTGGGCCACAGGGCTAGACAACTTGGGACACTGAAAGACACCACATCAGGTGTATCAAGAAACTGCAAAAGCACAACACTCATATTAGGGTAATGCAACAATAATGTGGAAACCTTGAGCACGGCAAAGGTCCCTTCTTAAGAGATTAACTTGTCCACTCGTTTTTCAAAAGGGTAAAACAAATGTCTTAGGAAAACGTAATTCAAACTCAAGTACCTCCAACATGACAATGTTGGGCAGCTACCATCTGGACAAGCGCTGGCACGTCGCCTCTCGCGCCACCTAACGTGCTAGACGCTGCCTGCCCCTCTCCTCCCCATCACTCGGTACAGATGTACCCCTACTCTGTGCCTCGCTGTATCCCACCCCCCGCTGTACATCTGTTCTGTTGTTACCTCTGTAAAGCGCTCCATTGCTTCTCGAATCTAGGATCCTGCTGCAATAATAATAATAATAATAATAATAATAATAATAATAATAATAATAATAATAATAATAATAAAAGTGTGAATTGTGTGATAGTTGGAGGTCATAGTGACACATTTTGACTTCAGAGCACCTGCCACTGACAAAAGGTGTCATAGGGGAGGTTGACAGAAATAAAAGAGTGCAGTACACCAGCCATGCACAAGGCACTCAGACTCTCAAGAAAAAAGAAGAAGAGGGGGTTAGAGGAATATGGGGGTAATCGGCCATGCAACGTCAACTTCAGCCACACTTCCTACACAATGGGAGACACATCTCATTATTGATTCCAAAAATAACAATTACTTTTTTGATATCCCACACCACAAACTGCATTCTCAGTGTGTTGTCTTCTTTAATGGACATTACTACGACCCAAAAGCTTACATTTACCTTAACAAAATTAATCCTGCAGCAAAGAAAGCCAGGATGTGCAGATTTCAAGATGGATGGTTAGCCCACTGAGCTATCTGACTAGCTCAATTAAGGGAAGGAAGGAATGGGAAGCTCTAATGGGTCTGGGAATCCCACACACAGCAGAAGTATAGTCGCCGATTTATCTGTGTTCCTCTGCTGATGCTGCAGGGCCCACGCATACCAATGGAAAGCCTTGGATCTCTCGGGGTACCTGTCCTGAAGTTGTACACGTCACACATAACAGAAGGATAGTTCTGCATCTCTCTGGGTCCCTCTGCTGCTGCTGTAGTACAGAAGGATAGCCTTCAGTTTCTCTGGGTCCCTCTGCTGCTGCTGTAGAACAGAAGGATAGCCTTCAGTTTCTCTGGGTCCCTCTGCTGCTGCTGTAGTACAGAAGGATATACTTCAGTTTCTCTGGGTCCTTCTGCTGCTGCTGTAGTACAGAAGGATAGTCCTGCATCTCTCTGGGTCCCTCTGCTGCTGCTGTAGTACAGAAGGATAGCCTTCAGTTTCTCAGGGTCCCTCTGCTGCTGCTGTAGTACAGAAGGATAGTCCTGCATCTCTCTGGGTCCCTCTGCTGCTGCTGTAGTACAGAAGGATAGTCCTGCATCTCTCTGGGTCCCTCTGCTGATGCTGTAGTACAGAAGGATAGCCTTCAGTTTCTCTGGGTCCCTCTGCTGCTGCTGTAGTACAGAAGGATATCCTTCAGTTTCTCTGGGTCCTTCTGCTGCTGCTGTAGTACAGAAGGATAGTCCTGCATCTCTCTGGGTCCCTCTGCTGCTGCTGTAGTACAGAAGGATAGCCTTCAGTTTCTCAGGGTCCCTCTGCTGCTGCTGTAGTACAGAAGGATAGTCCTGCATCTCTCTGGGTCCCTCTGCTGCTGCTGTAGTACAGAAGGATAGCCTTCAGTTTCTCTGGGTCCCTCTGCTGCTGCTTTAGAACAGAAGGATAGCCTTCAGTTTCTCTAAGTCCCTCTGCTGCTGCTGTAGTACAGAAGGATAGCCTTCAGTTTCTCTAAGTCCCTCTGCTGCTGCTGTAGTACAGAAGGATAGCCTTGAGTTTCTCTGAGTCCCATTACTGCTGCTCACACAGTGCATGAATGTGTGGGCCGCCTTAAAACTAACCCCCCCCCTTCTACGGCCATTTCATAGGAATGCTGGAATAGTATGTGAGGGTCTATATGTAAACGTGATGAGGGAAGACTCACAATTAATCAACTGGGTTCCTGAAATCGCCCAGGTCAGAGTAAGTGTGAGATTCCCTGCACTGCCAGTACATGGAAGAACATACAGCCTCTGCTGTGGAACACAACATACGTGGAAGAGGGGCGCTCTCTTTCCACCGAGACGATACACCCACAAAATGGCTTTGCCTGTGCACAATTATTTGCAATTGTAATGATTTTCTGAGAGGCAGCCATGTGATAGGGACTTAAACCAGTGACCCTGAGCTGGAGGAATAACCAAGCCATGAAGGATATTGGAACCGCCTGGAAATACCAAAATAAGGCCCCACCTGGCATCTGACTTGCAGATGGTATGTCTTGTACATGTCTTATTAACATTTATTTCTGTATATTGATGTGAATCATCTTATATTTCCAGGATACAATGAGGCCATCCCAGAAACACACTCTACTAGTAAGTATGACATTTACTTTGTATTTGTGTACCTTCTTGGAGGAGTGCAGAGGAGGGTAACGAGGAGCAACAGTCAGGCAGGGCAGCGGCCCAGGGGTCCACCCACACAAGGAGGCACCAAACTGTGCCTGAAAAGATCTTAGCTGGCTTATTTCAAGGGAGGTGGGGAGGGCTCCAAAATGTCTGCCCAAGAAGCAATATAAATTGACTGGAGCAAGAATGTGTTGAAATGCAGCTATTCCGCACTCTCAGATGCTCAACACAGATTGTGTGCTTTTCCAGGTAGAAGATTGAGTTTGAAGCATTTTGAACACCTCTTCCACTTAGCCATTTGGCACGTTCTCTCCTTTTGCTGAGAATTATGGGCCACCCTTGGACGCAGATCTTGTTTTAATCTGGTCTGATATAATTAGCAGTCGTTCATGATCCAATAATGCAGCCGCAACTTAAGAATTTCGTTATTTTTACTTGAGTGTTCATGTAGGTTTGTCATGATAGATTTCTGGAACGGGGAATATGTCGATGCTCCCGGGTGGAGCTGCTGGGTGCTGGGATCTACTGGAGGACATTGCGCTTAATATCACAAGAGTGGCTATAGGGCACCTCTAGTCAAACAGGTCTTGTGATTGAGACATGATGTTTATGAGGACATTCGCCGGGCAATATACAGCAATGCACTGCAGGTATCCTGTGCCCCAGGCTCAGGAATGGCGCTACATCAGACAACTCCCAGTGTCCACATCACTGTCTGTATTTCTCTTTCCTTCCAGCTCTAGAACCACCTATTGTAGTCACCAACACCCCAGTGGAGAGCATCAGGACCGGAAACTTCACCTTAAACCTCACCATTACCAACTTGCCCTACACAGAGGATCTAGCTGCAACTCCCCCGTCAACAAAGTTCAACGCCACTTCCATTGTCATGCAAGCTCTGGTAAGTGTGGGTGCATGTTATTTCCTTTTCTGCCATTATTTATACCTACAAGCGATTTTTCATGAAGTGCTTTTTGTAATCACTTCCAGATTGACTCTGTCTTAAAGAACAGCAGCA